>NW_011501669.1:26999-35937 GCF_000495115.2 Populus euphratica
TTATTTATATTAGAGAATGTCACGCATGGGAGGTATCCTTTGGTTCATTACCATATCCTGTTTCTACTTCTTAATGTTTTATTTTTTTCTGTGTTTTTCTTATTTTCAAGTGAAAATTTTTTATATTTAAAATTTGCATATGTTAAGTATTATTTAAAATTAATTTTATCGGATAAAGTAAAAATATAAATTTAAACTCGTTGATTGTGGATATTAAAACTATAATATGATATTAACAAATAATATAAATCCAAGAATTTAAACTGTGTTTTATATCACTCAACATCATTTGCATTAAAACGGCACCTGATTACGTGGTGTAGCTAAAATAGAGAGTTAGCTAGCTACGTGGAGGATTAATTAATGATCTTTTTGTTTACTGTAAAATAGTTTTATTTAAGAGAATGATTGATATAAAAAGTGCATTTTTAGAAAGTGAATGATTTTTTAATATTGATAATAAAATAAAAAATAAAATAAAAAATAATTTATAAATATTTTAATTTTTTTCAAGTTTATTAAAAGAATATGAATCAAATCTGATAGATAAAAAAATTAAAAAAAAATTAATTGCATAAATTATTTTAAATAAAGCAAATGTAATAAAAAAATAAAAATTAAATATGAAAGATAAAAAAATCAAAACATGATAAAATTAAAAAATATATTATAAATTATTTCAAATAAATAATGATAAAAAATAAAAATAAAAATTGATAAATAAATAATTTCAAGTAACAAAAGAATAAGAGAAAAAATAATAATTCAAATAATAAAGATCAAATTTGATATAAAAATAAATTAAATTAAATTTTAAATGATAAAATTAAAAAATATAAATATTTGAAATAAAATATGTAATAAAAAATATTATAAAATTTAATATAATCAATAAATCATAAGATATTTTTTAATTTCTTGTAATTTTTTAAAAAATATTTTTCATCTAAAATAAAAAAATACTTTTCAAAAAATAAAGCTATATTCTTATTCAATCAAAAAATATTTTTTTATTAATTAATTTTTTTAATAATAAATAAACATATAAAAAATAATTTCCAAATAATCACTCATCAAGAGATAAACAACGGTGCCTAAGTTTTTTTCTCTTTCTTTTAAGAACAACAATTAAATTAAGTTCTCTATTGAGATGATGGAAGAGAATAAATGATGCGGCTGATGAGAGGCGTCCACGTGTATAAAAAGGAAATTGCGACTCGAAAGAGCTAGCCTGCTGAGAATCGACCCTTTTAAGTCAAGTCGGCTTGGAGGCATGCACATGCTGAGGGCCTGAGGCTCTGTAGCAGAGTCAAATGCTCGAAGCCATACATTAGAACGGATACGTGGCAGTGACAGCCAAAAAAGCCCTTGTTTTTGTTCTTCTTCGGTTTCACACGACTGTTTTGGAATACGAGACAGCGAGAGAGACTGCTGGAGGGGGACCACTTTGAAAGAGCCAGCCAAGCACGTATTTTAAGCAATTTACGCTATGTCAAATTAACCACTGCCACGTCATGACTGAGCTCACCGGCTCTTATTGGACCCCTTTCTCTTTTTTACCTTTATATACTTTTTTTTTCTCCTCGTTTTTCAAAAAAATAAAATAAAATTATATTTATTTTTGTGTTTTAGGAATATTTTTTTAAAAAAATAAATTTTATGTATTTTTTTAATATTTTTAGATCTTTTAATATCTTGATGTTAAAAATAAATTTTTTAAAAACAAAAAATATTATTTTAATAAATTTTTTAATAAAAATAAAAATAATAACTATTACAATACCAGATTTTATATATTTATAATAAATATTTGTCTTACGCTGTCTCTTGGTTAATTAACACAAAAATTAATAAAATATTATTTAATTTTCATAATCAATAATTACCTTTCTATATATATATATATATCAATTCAATCTTTATTTGTGAAAGAAATGCAATTTGTTTTTAATTTTTAATTAATTGAGCAACATACTGTGAATTTTGATGTAAATCTTATAAGTTTGAAATGTAGGACGTAAGCAACCAATAAGCACAAACACAAAATATAAAAAGGTGATTTTCTTTTATTTTTTATTTTTTATTTTTGCCATTGGAAGGATTATCAGCTTTAAAACTAGAAGTGAATGAGATATTTCTTCATAACAAGACACGTACATTCTATGCTGAAGAAAGACGGTACCAAATCCTATTGACTTCTCAAGCTGCTTTTGCTTCTCTTGCTTGAATTCTCTACTCTATATATTTACGCCCATGATCCTCAAATGGAGTAGGGCACTTGCATTACCTCTCCTTCTCCCCCCTCTCCTTCCTCCCTCACACGCGAAATATAGGCATTCAGGGATTTGTGAGTTTACATGGGGAAACCTCCTTCTTGTGACAAAAATGGACTCAAGAAAGGTCCGTGGACTGCAGAGGAAGATCAAAAACTGATCACTTACATTCAGAAACATGGGCATGGAAGATGGCGAATCCTACCCAGAAACGCAGGTATACAAGCTAATTCTCTGTTTATTTAAGTAATGTTAGAACTACTTCGAACTATCTTCTTCTTTTTTCTTCATCACGCTTCTATTATATATAACCTGACTGATGCTTTTGCGATGTTGTTTTCCATATATAGGACTCAAAAGATGTGGAAAGAGTTGCCGTCTCCGGTGGACTAATTACCTGAGACCTGACATCAAGAGAGGGAAATTCTCGGATGAAGAAGAAGAGACAATAATTCAACTGCATGGTATTTTGGGAAATAAGTGAGTACATTTGTTTTTGTCCTGTTCGTGCCCACTTTTTTGTTTTATCATTACTCTACTCCCTGACCATCTATTTGATAGTCAGAGTTTTAATTTAGTTATTTGGAAGTATTATAGTAGTGGTTGTGATTAATGTTTTTTATTTAAAAATATATGAAAATAATAATTTTTATTTTTAAAAGTTATTTTTAATGTTAATATATTAAAATAATTTGAAAATATAATAAAAATCAATTTTAAACAAAAATATTTTTAAAATTTTTTAAAAACACGATTCCATTCTGTTTCTAAACACTGTTTTTTTACAAAAAAAAAATATCATGTATAATAATAATAATTTTGAGAGATATAATTTATATGGTCAAATTCTAAAATTATTTTTTAAATATTAAGATTAGATATTCACATATGTAAAAAATAAATAAAATTATCGAGTGCAATTTCTAAGTTGTGTTGTTTCTTTGGGGCTCGTGTCCCAGTCAATTAGCATCACCATTTCTGTACTATTTCTTTGGTTACTCAGGTGGTCTACAATTGCTACTCGCTTGCCTGGAAGAACTGATAATGAAATAAAAAACTACTGGAACACCCACATAAAGAAAAGGCTATTGATGATGGGAATTGATCCTGCGACTCACAAGCCACGCCTCGATCTTCTTCAACACTGCTCGGCTCTCAGTTCGTGTCTCCACAACTCATCTCAGCTTAGTATTCCAAGTTTGCTTGGCATTGGACCCATTTTGAACCCAAATCTCTTAAATCTAGCCACTTCTTTCCTGTCATGCCAAGGCAATATTAGCCAAGATGTGAGTCCAAGACATTTTCCAGAAAGCCAGCGTAGAAATAACCAAGTCAATGATCAATTTCAATGCTTACAGCCAAACGAGCTCCAAAACCAAGCCCAAGCTTGCACGAACACATCGGGTGCTCAATCTCTAAATGAAACCCAAATTAGTGAAGCCAATTTGGAGCAACTTATTTCTAGTAATCCCACCAACTTTAGCTGCCAAAATTCTTTACAAAGTTCGTGGCATGCCATTGAAGAGACTCCCAACGTTAGTGAAAGTTTGATGTCAAGCTATGTTTATCATGACTGTAATAATAAACCCGTCATCAACGATGTTTCCTTTGAGACACTACCAAGTCTGAGTTTTGGTTCGCTTCTATCAACACCTTCATACAACACAACTCCCTTGCATTCTTCATCGACAACTTATGTCAATGTTAGCGATGAAGACGAAAAGAGTATTTATTGCAGTGATATGTTGTCTTTTGATATCCCCAGTTGCTTGGATGGCTACAGGCTTGTATGAACAAAAATATTGGGGCATTGTTGATACCCACAATAAATAAAAGGATGTTTGTATATTATTATCATGGTCAAATGTGGTAATGGGATTTTAAAAAAGACTATGGTGTGATCGAAGCAGATGTAGTAGTTAGGGCTAGAACAACCAAAATCCTGAGGATGCTTGCTGGGCTTAGAACACATCATGGGCGGAGTGTCCATGTAGATACCCGTTGGGAGTTTTTCCTGTCTAGTCTCAGCGAAGAAATTATAGTCTTCCAAGCATCGGGCACTCGTTTCCTTGTATTAGATGGACTAAGAGTTAACGCTCAAATGAATGATTTTCTTGTTTAAGACTGACTCTTGATCGTTATTTTTTCTACTCAGTCGAAAAAAATTAGATCTAAGAATTAGTTTAAAAGGATGTTTCATTATAATTCTTTGACCTACCCTTGACACAATTTCAATGTAATATATCTTTCTTGGAATTTAGCTTTCTTGTAATGATTTATTACTTTATGTTTTATCTTTTATGTCATTTATTTTCTTGAGCTTATTGTTTTCTTTACAATTTATGTGTTTATTTATATTTATTATTTATTTAGATGCTTTTTATTTATTTATTGCTCTTACTTTCAAAGCTATCTAATATTTATTCTTAGTTTTGGATATCATCACCTTAATGTAAACTTATATAGTTTCTCGTAATAGATTTTTATGGTTTATTAACATGTGAACCAATCAATAAATAGTATTTTGCCAACAATTGTACCTATAATTTATGTGAACTCTTTTAGTCTCACTATGATAGATTTGCATGATAATCAGTAAACCTTTTGGTTTCTTTTATTAATTAGTATAGCTTAGTACTAGAGTAAACAATATTTAGTTTTGAATTTGAATAATACTTAAGATTATGATCATTAATTTAAACATAATTGTTTAAGATTTAATAAAAACTTGTGATACATGATCCATATGAGATTTATTATCAATTATTTAGTTAAAGCCTCATATGATTTGTTACCTCTTCACATATTAAGTCAAAAATATTTTTTTCTAACTTTAAAAGAAAAAAAGATATTTCATTGACAATATATAAATTGGCATGCTTGATAGGACATAGACAAGAGGCCAAATCTGAAACCTAAAGATGATACCCAATCATATAAACCAAAAACTAAGAATAACATCATGGATAAAATTATCATGATTTTTTTCCTTAAGTATCAAATTACTTCAATATCAATATGAATGAAAATATTAGAGAATTCAAACCTTTATATTCTCATAATTTCCTCAAATCATCCTTGTAGGGGTGTTTAAGTTCAACTTACACCCTTGAGCACACCAATACCATTGACTATAGGGATTTTTTTCTATACCATTAGTTTTTTTAAAATAATTGAGTTGGGTTATTTTTTGGCTACTCTTTAAAGTGTGTAACATTGTTGATTTGTAAATTAAAATGATAATATAACATTGTTAATTTGAAAATTAAAGTAGAAAAAGAAGAATAATGTTTAACTTTCTCACCTTTTCAGTTATACATTTTTTTCTTTGGAAATTACAAATGAAAAACCTTGAAAATCTTAATGCATCATCCAATAGCACTACCCCTACATCAACCAATACCTCAACTTTAAGCACTAATCCAACATCAATCATTTTAGGAACCACCATGGGTAGTAAAGGTAAACAACTTCAACTCTTTTTATCAAGGAAAAAATCCTATAATAATAAAAAAATCATATATTTAAGATCACTTTATAGAACTTGATGTTGATCTTGAAGCCTATAAAGTCGAACGTAATTATTATGAAAAATATTATGCATGTTGTCTTATCCTTAATGATATAAATAATATGTGGAGTCATTTAAGAGTATGCAAAATGTTTTCTTTTGTAGTTAATAGGAAACAAAAGGTTTTGGTATTAAAACTTAAAAAAAAGAAGGATGAAATAAGAGACCAAAATGTGAAAACTCTTAAGGTAATAGATTATAATTATGATAAGTGTAGACAAGCACTAGAAAAATTATTATAATTAATGAGTTTCCTTTTAATTTTATAAAAGGTTAGGAATTTAAATTATTTTCTAAAATTGTGAAACTTAGATTTGATGTTTCTTCTATTATGAAAGATTGTTTGAAAATTTAATTAGAAAAGGAGGAGAAATTAAGTATTACTCTTAGGGATTAACGGTTGTGCTTAATAACTAATAGATGAACATTAATCCAAAATATTAACTATGTGTTTGATAGCTCATTTGATTGATAATGAATGAAATATGTATTAAAAATTTCTTAATTTTTATCAAGTTTCTAATCATATAGGTGAGATAATTTGTTAAGTTATTAAAAATTATTTGTTAGAATGGGAAATTGATAAAGTTTTGACTGCTACAATAGACAATGCAAACTTTAATAATATGATGATTTTATATTTAAAAAATATAATGAAAGATTAGACAAATGTTATATTGTCAAATATATATTTGCATGTTAGATGTTGTATATACATTGTAAACCTCATTATGTGTGTGATGGATTGAAAGAAATTTATTTTTTAGTGGTGAAGATTCAAAATGCAATTAGATTTGTGAGATCTCCACTCTCTAAGTAACTTGAATTTAAGAAATGTGCAGAGAAGTTGCATATAAGGTGTAAAAAATCAATGTGTTTGGATGTTACAATTTAATGGAATTTAACTAATCTTTGTTAGAAGTTACTGAAAAATTTAAGAAGGTTTTTATGAGGTTAGGTGAAAGCAACCCTAGATAAATAAGTTAATTTATGGAGTTTGATTCAAAAAGAAAAAAAATTCATAAGGTCACCTAGTTTGGAGGATTGAAAAAAAATGTTTGATATTTGGTAAAGTTCTAAAAGTTCTTTTAAATGGTTACATTAAGATTTCTTGACATATTGCATGTTATATCAAATTTTTTCTTTAATAAATTGATTTGCATGCATATTAACTTGCTGCAACTGTATAAAAGTAAATATATTCTTTTACACGGAATGGAGATAAACATTATATTAAAGTTTGAGATGTAATGGAGTTATAATAAAAATTAGATTTTTTGTCTTATATGATTTTTGTTTTAAATCTACGTTTCAAATTGAAATATATGAAATTTTATTTTAATAACTTGTATGATGATGATAAAGCATAATTGATAACAAAGAAGATGAAAGATACACTAATAAGTTTGTATGAATTTTATTTGAAAGCTAATGAAGTAGAGCATAATAGTAGACATCAATAGGATGTTAATACTATTGATACCATGGAGGTAAATGATAACTTAAACACTTTGACTCGATTCAAAAGGCATTTATAAAAGGAAGCTAGTGTAGAGAGTGTAAATAAAATTATGAGGTATTTGGTTTATAGTTGTAAGGATTCTAATGATGATAAGTTAGATATGTTAAGTTGGTGTAAGTATAATGCTTTGAAATATAAGATAAATTACTTTTGAAGATATGACAACATGTGTTAATTATTCATATATCAATAGTGACTTCTGAATCATCCTTTAACATTAGCTAGTCATATACTCGATCAATTCTAAAATTCATTATCTTTAGCATTAATTCAAGCACTTATTTATTATCAAAATTAGTTGCATCTTGAGCCAATTTCAACCGACATTAGAACCGTGATATATGATATTGAAACTAACAAAAATCTTGAGTAATATAATTTTTCTTGTAAATTGATATATTTTATTTTATGATTTAGTAATTAATATATTTTCAATCTAACATGTCTAATTTTTTATTTTGTAGAATATGGTGAAAAGTTGCATCTAATAACAAATGATAATTAATTTAAAAATCGGGGGTTTTTTTAGAATGTATGATAAAAATACTATTTTTATTTTTATTTTTTCTAATTTAATATATATAATTCTAGATTTTGAAGAAATAAAAAGAAAGGAAAAGAAAATATAGAAGCGAAATCCTTTTCTAGAACATACGAAAATTTGAAAAGTCAAAGTTTAATTACATTGTCCATATAAACAAAACAAATTGACTCTCCATTGTTGAAAAATTTAGGAGATTATTCGGATGTTCAATGAATCAAACAATACGTAAAAACTCCCTATGCCATGATATTGCCTTGTAAATTTTTTCTGCCGTAGTTGAATTGCGTTATAATTTTTTTTCCCTATGAGTGATGCGAAATGGGACTCTTAATTAGTAGTATGAAATTTATTTTTTAGTATAAGCTGTTGATAAAATGAAGTACACTGCCATGATAAATCAATTTAGTTCTTTTGAATATGAATCTTTGAAAAACAGATTGAATGAGATTTTATTGCAGGGAAGGTTTTGATGTTTATTAAGAAATCTTTCAGCAATATTCTTAATTTGCTTCTTGACTATGAAGATTTATTATGTTCTTGGCATGATATGTTTTGTAACAATATTTGCTTCTCTCTGTTGTTTCTCTTTAAAGGTAATAACTTTCTTTACGAGTCTGCAATACTTTGCAAATTTGGATTTTATTGACTTGTTGGTATTTGTTGTGAGATTTCTCCTCCCATTAGAGATTTGAGTAACTAGATTTCTAGTAAAAAAAAAAAAAAGGACAATTAGAATAGACTTTTTACATCAATTACAAGGCTTTTAAAACCCTTAAAAAATCACAAAGAGCCCCATAAAGAAAATGTGTTTTCATGGTTTTTTATATAAATTAACCTAATCAAACTGGTTTGGATTCAGTTTTTTTTTTGAGTTTTTTTTTTAAAAAAATCAGTTTTGTTTTTAACAAACTGAAAATATTCACCCTTGACACTGTCGAAAAACATTGCAACCTAAGTGGAAAAAAAAATACAAAAAATATTGTCTAGATTATAGCCAAGCCAAGCCAGGCCAATTTAGCTAAAAATAT
>NW_011501686.1:0-18711 GCF_000495115.2 Populus euphratica
CCTCAATAAGGTGAGGCTAGTGACCACTAGGCCTGTTTAGAACATCGTTTCCCTTCAGGAAACAAAAGACCGATACCTGATCTCACCAAAAAATCTGTTTGGAACAGTACTACTGCCATAATAAACAGTATCGCAAGCAAAAATTCTATTTTTTTCAGAAAAAAAAATAAAAATAATAGCACAAGAATCAACTAAAATTACTTCCCCGGCAATAGCGCTAAAATTTGTTGCAATATCATTGTCGCACAAATTAATTACCCTAGCTTAAAACACAACACACAATATAATATAGAGCAAGTAAGGGGTCAATCCCACAAGAAAGGTTAAAGTCAAATTTTTATGCTAGATGACATGCAACTTGGGGGGGTTTTGGATGCTATCTAGGCTAAAGCAAAAGAAATTAGAAAACTATAAAGTGAAATTAAATAAAATCAAAAAATTATCAAGAGAACAAACCTTGGTCGCAAGCACACATCCACCTACAGAAATCAGAACTAATCATGGAAATGAAACATCAATTTATCTTCTGAATATTTATCTCTTCTTAACATTGGTTAGTTAACGGATCCGCCATATAACTAACCCTAACCATCAAGCAACTACAGTGTCCGCACTAGTAATTTAATTCAATGGCAGCTTTAAGAACTAGATAAGTTGATTAATCAAGAAAACATAACTGTCCTTAGTCTATGTTTGATTTGATTGAATGTTCTCCCTTAGATTAATAATATAGATCCACCACAATTATTAAACTCAATTGCTTCACAAGTTCATATACCACAACTCCGGTTTTGATATCAAACTTAGCAATAGATTGTCTACAATAATAACTTAGAGTTCGCTCTATCAATTAAAATAAACAATTATAGAAAAAATAAGCATAGGAGAATAGTATTCATCATATAAACTGAAAAGAAAAGGTAAAATAAATCTCACAGTTCTTGAAATTCGAAAGTTTTCGTGTCCTTATAATCAAGAAAAACTATTTAGTCTTGCATGTTTGTTGAACAACTAATCGAAAAGAAGGAAGAATGCATAATTTTGAGTTTCTTAGAGGAGGGGGTTGTTTTTCTTGGTTGCCCCCCTTCTCTTCTCCCATTCTTTTTATATCCTAGAAAACCCTAGTCTCTATTTTATAAAATAGTCCTCCCTTAAGTAGACATTTTATATTTAAGTACTTCAATAACTATTTTTCTAAAAAAGAAGAAATAGCCTTGCATGAAATCTTCAAGCTTTGACTTAGAGGAGCTAAATTACTGAAATAAAAACTTGGATATCGGTTTAGATGCTTAGGAACATAATTTGAACTTGTTTCTTCATGAAACCCGTTTGTTGGCAAAATTCAATTGTCATCTTTAAAAAATCATATCTCCCTCATTTGACTTTGTTTTTTGCTTAAACTTTGAGCGTTTATACATCTTTGAGTTAGGAATCCAACAGTTTGCATCAATTGGACTTCTGTAGCTCAGATATTCAAGTCGGAATGGTCGAAGGTCAACATTGGCAGATTGTAAGATTTGACTTTGAAAGCTGTGATTTCCATGCTCTTCCCTATTTTATTTTCTTGCCTTAGATTTCCAGAAAGGTATGGATGTTCATTTTTTAATGCCACTGGAATCACTTCATTTTGATCTCTAGAGCTCACGCTCTGCACAAAATATCGACTAAAGGTCAAATTTGTCAATTACCTTAAATTTACTTCTTTTTGCATCTTTCATCCAAAAGTGCCTTCAAAACATACAACAAAGAATATCAAGGCATTTTATATATAAAACATAGGCAAAACACTACTTAAATATGGGTGAAACTATCGAATAATATTGTTGCATCAATAAGGCTCTTAAAACATTCATAATTAAAAAATAAACAAACATCAATCTTCACACAACATAAACAAACAAAACAAAGCCTAATCCAAGGATCCTTAATGGATTCGTCATTGTGTCACCCCAATATGTATGAATGGAAGATTGAAGATTTTAGGTCAACCTAGTTAAGTCAACCTGATTGGTCGACCCTGTCAGGTTTGGTAAAAACAATCTGGGTCAAAGGGTTTATACCTTGTTTTGTTTGTAATTTTTTTTGTTAAGGGTTTTTTGGTTTAAGGGTGTGTTTGGTAAACACCTTTTAGGCCTTTCTTGGGTTGTTTTATTAAAAAAAAAAAATTGGAGTTTGTTGAACAAAGCCTAAAAAAATATTATAGGTGTTAATTTCTTCCCTTTAAGCAATTAGTCTCATTCCTAGAATCTTTAAAAAACTAATTAGGGTTCTCAGTAGCCATAATATTAGATAACAATTCCCCAATCAAATCAAAAATCATTCTCAGACACCGCTCGTAAAGGGTAGCCACAACATCACACTTTCACGGACAAGGATAGGACAAGTGTTTTGCTACTTCTATCACTATGCATTAGGTTTTGTGATGATATTTGTTCATAAATATATTATCTAAGAGAATAGAATAAAAAAATATTATTTAAATGGAAAAAAAAACTTCGTAAAATATCTGCAGGAGCATGAGAAATATAAACATGTTCAACTGAATAAGCATTATCTTTTGCATTCATTAGCATTTCTTTGCAGTGCCATTTTTTGATGCCTGCGAACGATGCCTAACTAAAGTATTATTATCTTTCTTTATAAAAAGATTATCAATTTAATTATTTTGAAAATTTGCTATTGAATTTGAATAAGAGATTGCGTCGTACACATTTGTATGGGGCGTGGGAGGTGTCCACATGGGAAGCTCTAAGAATGTCTCTCAAATCGATCGGTGACAGTTTGGTGGTGCCATAATTGACACTAAATATGTGGTAGTTTTGTAGCTTCAACACTGCACCAGTTCAATGCAATGAGCTATAACAATCTGAACCACTACATATACAAGGATCCCACCAATTTGGACCAGATCCCTTTTGGTCAGACCCTTACCAGATTGCAAACACCAAGACACAAATCATCAGTTATAAACATACATTAGAACTGATCGCCATTTGATTACTTGACATAACATTAATTTTACCGACTGGATATTCTTGATTATCAACTTGAAGTGCATGTCAATGTGATCACTGTTTATTCATGAGTTAGTGAAGAGATAATAATGTGACAGCATCACGAGGAAGAGATTGTGCTATGTAATCCATATAATCGATGAGGACAAAAAGAAAATGAAGAAAAAAAACAACAAGAAATCAAGATGGGGCCATTGAGACTTGACAGGGTATGATCGCCATCACATAACAACATGGGAGGGTCCACCATCACCGTTGGATTTAATTACGGTCAAAAAATTTGACTTTCTGACCAGACCTGAACCCTGGACCCTCACTTGACCATCTGACCTTTTTCATTTATTAATGCTTTTATAGCTATAGCTAGCTAGGGCTTGGAGTTAAGTTGGAGGTGGAGTTGTTGTGCCCTAAAAATAAAGCTCCCTCTTTCTCTCCTTCATTTTCTGGGACCTTAATTTGTCCGTACCCATCAGTTTCTCTCACGGTTAATAATATGGGAAGCAGGCGTCTCGTGAATCATCGTCTTCCTATGCAAACTCTGCGAAGAAGCTGACAACAACCCTAAATGCACTGCTGCAATAACCACCAATCATAATATTCTGTCCCTAGCTTGCTCCTCTCTGTTCATGTGAATAATTATACTAGATTACAATATGGTCGGTAGCATACACATATATACACAATCTCTACATATGCATGCATGTAAATTAGTCAATAACATATACGTTTAGTACTATTCTTCTTTCACCTTGTGATCTTGGAAGTACTTCGGGGTGGAGATTTTAAGGATTTAATACTCGTTTTATTGGAGAAAAACAATTCGAGAACAAGTCTGATTGCAAATTAATTAATGATTTCAGGTTGCCTCCAATATGTGTATATAGTCTATGTATTAATTTGATGCTCATGCAATTATCAATAAACCAAACATATATATGCTTGATTGGCTTTTGCCACGCTACACAGATGAGTGGAACCAAAAGGTTTACTTATATAGGTAAGGTTAAGGTCTAGCAAGAAAGCTGAGTTGAGCAAGATTGGATTTATTTCTTTCGGTTTCTATAAATTTAAATCACATTCAGGCAGTGTCTGAACTTTTAACAGCATACACGAGACTTAATTAAGTTTGGTGTTTGAACTTTTATTTGTTTTTTCACCATTTCATTTCACCCATTACCATTATTATAACTTTACAAGGAATTAGAGAAAGTTTAAGGAAGTTTAAAGAATAATCCGGAACTAAATAATTTAAACCATAATGTGGGACAAAAATGAATGATTTTAAATTATTATTTAACATATTTTTTAAATAAAATTTCTTTTTACGTTAAACTTGTACAAAACTGTTATTATCTTATACTTAATTTTTTTATATAATTCTAAAGAATGATATTATAAGATTTGAATTTCTAATAGTTTGATCATGATGTGAGAGTAATGTAAAAATCTAAATACTTAGGCAAGAGTAATATAAAACTATTATCTGGTTAGAAATTCGAATTTTAGTACTATATTAATTATTAAATTAAACATAAAGTAGTGTTGATTTTATATAAGTTTGAAGTAGAAAAAATTCTTACTTAAAAAAATATATTAAAAAGTATTATAAAATTATTTATTTGGCCTTGTATATTAATTTAAGTTTTTAGTTGAAATGATTTTTTAATATAAAATAGCCTCTTTCTTTTATTTATTGCAACTCTTCTAGTTCCGCCCATTTTTTTTACTTTCAAATTTTATATGCTATAACGGAGATGGAGTAATATACGAGAGTAAGAGAATATATATATAGTTTACCACATAAATTTTGTTGTTTTTTAAATGTTAACAGTAACCTTTTTTATATATGTTCACTAAAACCCCAAACCAAAATCAAGAGTAAATGGTGCTCAATTATAAAAGATTGTTTATAAAAGTTATCAAGAATTAAACTAATGATCAAGTTTGATTTGATAGCTAACAATCCAACGAGCTTATCTCAACTTGCCTAGTCCTTGTTATAGGACCCTGATTCTTAGTGTTCAAGTTTTACCTCTGAAAGTTATTAATTTTATCTCTCTCTCTCACGCACGCACAAAATTCTCATCATTTTTCTTATCCATGAACCGAAGGCTTCTCTGTTCGACCTCATCAAGGAGTTGATCGTTTTATTTTGATACATATAACTTAATTATCCAAGATATATACTACCGAATATTAAACCATAAATGAAAAAACAAACCTAGTTTGGCGCATCGAGTCATGCATGATAACAAACATGAACCTATAAAAAACGATGAAGCAGCAATGACTTGACTTTGTGACATAAATGAATCAGATCAGATTCTCTTAAATGATCTCTGAAAACACTTGGAAGTGTAGAATTTTATAGAAGCATGTAAGAAAAACATATTTTCTGAGTTAGGAACAGATAGTTTGCTTAAAACCTGATCATCTCTGAAAAACATATTTTCTGAGTTAGGAACAGATTGTTTGCTTAAAACCTGATCATCTCTGGCTGCATGAAGGTTGGTTTGGAGATTTCTTGCCAAACATAATGAGAATTAAGCCCTATTGTATTCATAAGTATAAATACAAAGGATGTTTATACTCTGAAATATTCGTTCTTGCCATCCATCCTGGTCAAAGAGGTTGGAGTTGGAGTTAATGTTTGCTATCATGTGGAGTGGCAGGACATTCCCTATGACTAAGGGTAGAAAAATAATTCGACCAACAAAATAAATATCATTAGTTATGATGATGTGAAATGTTCCTAAGTGTTAAAATCGCTAGCATCGATCTTTATATATGTTTGGAATACTAATTTCACATCGATTATAATACGAGGGTCCATTGCCAAATGTTTTTTTTTTTTTCCGCTCTTCTTGCCACAAAAAAAATGTTAGTCGAAACAATAGTTTAACTAAGTTTATTAATATTGTTTCCAAGAATCATAGTGTTCCATAAAGATTTTAAAAAAAAAAAATGACAAAATACCACAGTTTAGTTCATAAAAGAATATACAATACTATTTAATTGAGATTTTCAATTAACTACATCAATTTAAAAATTTAAGTAGTTGAAATTGTGTTAAATTTTGATATGATATGAGAATTGATTGACCAAATTCCTCATCAAATTGAAATCTAACACTTTTTTTTATTATTATATTTTAAGTCAAGTTAGTAGTGGATTTACAAATTCCACTTTTTTTTCAAGTCCAAAACTTCTCTACTTTTTTCTTTTTTTTGGGTTTACTTTGATGAAAGATGTTGAAAAGAAAACAAGAATTAAATTAGTTGGCAAAATAGTACTGGTTAACTAAGGAAACAATCATACAGCAAAGCTTAAAAGAACGAAAAATCCCTCATCTCCTTCAAAATTTTGCTTAGCCAATTAATAATCATTGCCGCCTTTCCCTTAGAACATTATAAAACCTGACCATTTAATTTCGAAGACTTGACCAAATTCGAAGACTTGACCAAAGGCAATATGAATTAATTAAACACATTCACGAAACTTTATGGTTTGATCCTCGATTAATTTCTAATTTAATAAATTATAAATTTAATTTAATAATTTAAATTTTTAGATAAATTTTTAAGATATAATTTATATTATTCTTTTAACATATTTTTTATAATAAAAGTCATTTAAACTTGAAATTTATACAAGTTCTCATTATTTTATATTTAATTTTTATTTAATAAATTATGATATTTAAACTCGTGACCACTTAATCATCAAAGTTCTAATATCATATTAAAGAATAATTAAATCTAATAGCTTAAGATTTTAAAAAAATTCCAAAATATAATTTATATTATTATTTAACCATTTTCAACCTACTTAAAAACCCTAATTATTATCCTGTTAAATATAAAAGTTTTGCTAATTTCTGTAGCACTCTTGATAGCAATAGCTTCCGTCCTATTGGAATTTCTAATACATGTGGACGATGAGAAAACACATAGAAACCAACTGGCATGATCTTTCCCTTCACAAAAATCTTTCCCTCGACAAAAAATCCCCATTGCTAAAACAAATCATTCATAGATAAAGACACTATATTCATTAACCAAAGAGCTTTCACTTATATTATTTGCCGACAAAAGTTTCGCGGGTAGATAACTTTTTTTATTGGTTTTTTATTTTTTGTTTGTTAAAAAAATTTAGAAAAGAAATTAAATTCATATTAGTAATTCTGTTGATCTTGTGAATAAGAAAAAATTGAAATGGTGTTACTATTTTAAAATACATCAAACTATGATAATAAAATGTTTTTATTATTTGGTATTTTATTAATGAAATGGTATTTTTTTGTTTTGGAATTGAATTGCATTATAAATTTTTTTAAAAAATTAATTACATGAATCCAAATAGTATTTATATATATCAAAAAAATTATAAACAAAACCATAATAACAACATTAAAAAAAAAAAAGTGAATCTAATTCATAAACCCAACACATCTTTAATTAGACGCGCTTTGTTAAGACATACTCTTGAAAACCACAGAAACAGTAAAAAAATACAAAATAATAGTAATTCCAACGTCAACAGAATAATCATAATCTCTAAAAAAAAAACGACAATATCTGCACAAAATAGTTATCAAAAAATCTTAGAGAGAGAGAGAGAGAGGAACTTTTTAAGAGAACATGGTGAGCTGCTACATCTATGGCGAATAAATAAATAGGAGAGAAATTTTTGTGTTATCTGTACAATTACCCACATAATGTTCCATTAGTATTTTGCTTTTTTAGGGGAAAAAAACAAATTGGAAGGAAAACCATATTTCAAAAAAAAATAAGGATTTTTATTTACCAATGGAATTAGCAAAAAAAAATTATTATTATTATTATTATTATTCAAGCATAATTAAGAAAATAAATTGAACTTCCTCTACTAATTCTATTGAAATACATGAATAAAATTGTTCTTTTTCAACAATGTATGTGTACGTGCGTGTGTGGAGGGCTAGAGATATATTATCAGCATGCCCCTGTTATTAACCCCATATATATGTGTTAAAAAGATTATACAATTAGGATCTATATTTGCAGTATGGTAAAATATAAAAGCACTTTTTAATTTGATTATATTATGAAAATCCCGTGCATGTTAATTTTACATCAATTAATGTTTCAATCATTTCAAGTCATTAGAAAGCTTAAATTAATGAGATCCCCTTCAATGGAATAAGAGGAGCAGAGAAGGAAAGCGGTTGACAAGGAACAAAGGAGTCAGCGATACAAAGTCATGGATTCCTGTATTTTTCTGGCTTGATATTTATATATACGATCCCATCCTCTAGGGCTGACTATGATTCTCGGCGTTTTGGATGCTCATTAGACCTCTGCCTTTTTGACTTGTCATGGATATCAATATCTTATCTTTAGCTTTTTCCCATATGTTTCCCTTCCTGGTTCATACTGGGCTCTTCTATCAACTGTTCGCGTTTTATCAAAAGGAAAAATAAAAAATAAAAGGAGGGGAGATTTTAATCAAAGCCCAATTCATTGGACTAGTAGTAGAGGGTTAAGCAAGTGAAAGTCTACAATCAACATTTGCAATATTGAGAGAGAGAAAACAGAAACTAGGAGAAAGACACGATTAATGTAGAAACAATTTGATAGGTTTAATATTCTTGTATGACACTTGACTTGGCAAGAAACCCAGAAGATTCATCCATTAGCTTTTGTCATGGAGAGGAATGAACTATGTATTTAGTTGATGTCACTACATGTTCTCTAGCTGATAATGATACATTGACATTCCAAAATGTTGCTTTTCTAATGGTTTGTTCTGTCCTTCATTCTCTTCCATCATAGAATAGCATACGATTACGTAGATGACGACTCAATGGCCTGGGAGATGCATCAAACGAGGTAATCAAAACATGGCGCGTTCAGACCGCACCGACCGCCCCCCTTTCTTTGTTTTCTGGAACGTGAAAAGAGGATTCAGACAAGATTCCAATGCCTCCTCAATTCTTGGTTCAGCCTATTAACTATAGGCCAAAACATTTAACACCGTAACGCATCGCTTGTTGAGTGACGTTCGTCTGGAGCCTCTATGGCAACATGCTGCCTCGACAGTATCTGTTCCCAAGTGTACGCTGGAATATGTATTAAATATTTTATGAGACTCTTGGTCATTGAGTATTTTATTTTAACTTGTAACAATCTCCTTATCCTTCCTTCTTCTCACTGCGTAAGATGGAATCAAGTTGGTGAAGAAAGCAAATAAATGCTCTATCAACTAACTAACACAGCATTTTCAGCGCGCATTGCACAGCAGAACTCTCAGAAAAAAATGAATTAAGCATGTCCAGTGACATGCATAAAGGAGACGCCATAACACAAGAAAGAAGACAACTGATTGCTGAAATTCGCTCAGCAACATACACTAGGATTGAAGGAAAGAAATTAAGACTCCCTCTAAATAAGATTAAAAATTTTTCATTACAACAGCTACATCATAGAAGAAAATAAATATACAAAGAAGATCGCAGCAGGAGGAAACTGATTGCTGAAATTCGCTCAGCAACATACGCTAGGGTTGAAGGAAAGAAATTAAGACTCCCTAAATAAGATTAACAGTTTCATTACACAGCTACATCATAGAAGAAAATAAATATACATAGAAGATCGCAGCAGGAGGAAGTGTCAAACAGGAACAGTAAATTGAAATGGGTGAAAACAGAATTTAAAAGATAATTTAGCTAATCGCATCAAATGTGCACTTGCAGTAGCCCTCACCCGATAGAACACATTATAGAATATACCCAAAAATTTGCTGGGACCTGACAATTCTTTCAGGGTTTTTGCCTCCTAGAAAATGGTCCCATCAGAAGTTACAAGAACTTTATGTATGCTATGACGCCTCTAAACTAAATATTTCATAACACATGAGATGTCACAGGTTGAGTAAAATTTAGGTGTGTGACAACTGATCTTAATGTACATACAATATGCATGGTCCAAGGTATATGGCATGACCAAAATACTAAATTGGATCACCTGCTTTTTGACTCATTCTCTGCTAGCTTCTTCCTTAGATCCTTGAGAGCATCAACAACCTCAGAATCAAGATTATGTTTTAATAATCTACCCTGAAAGGAAGTAGGCCTGAACAGATAGATAAACAAATTAACCACTTCGATATAGAGAGTTCTTTGGAGTGAATGATATATGCATTCAAGAGAGAGTAAAGTCACTTGAGATAAATTGAAGGTTCAATGCAATTATAATCAATTAAGGCACAGATAGGGTTTGATCCCAAGCACCTCTTTTTTCTTGACTCAAAGGCCAACCTTTCTCATCAAAGAAATAAAACTGATAGACCAAACTTTTCATCCAGAGATTTATTTTACCTTTTAATTTATACTATAGTCTTTTTCATGATTTTCCTTCATCAGATCAAACTAAATAGACAGTATGTGATATCATTGAAAGGCTTGAAAAAGAAACAATATTCACACAAGATGTCTAAGGCTTTTCATCTATTGGGGCTCCGGCAAGGATTTCCTTTGTTCAAATGAAGCTAAATAGGCTGGTAGGTGGATATCATTGTTAAACCTACAAAAGAGGAACAACAATTTTTCACAAGATGTGATGTGCTTTCATAAGTTGGGGTTCTTGTAAGGATTTCAAATTAGTTGGGATTCCTGAAGCCATATCGCTAGCCAGCCCGTATGCATCAGCAAAACAAAGCTTGAGCTTAAACTCTTATTTTTAGCTCATGAATGTTATCATTGGTAGGGACAATTCTATTACATGCAGCCTTGAATAAAGGGCAAGGTTGTATTCTACTGTCGAGTTGGGATTTAGTGCTGACTAGGGAACTAGGACGGAGGACTCTATATTTTATTCAAATACAACTCATAGTTTATTTTGACCCAGTCATTTGAGACCAACAATGTCTCATCTTCTAATATCTTTTTATGAGCAGCAATAAAATGTTCCTTAAGTTATTTCTAATTTAAAGCACACCTTAGTTCTTGAAGTGCCCGCTCCACCTCTTGCTGTGATGCCTTTACCTACAATTATAACATTGAAAGAAGCTGAATTGCAAACAGCAAAAACAAAAAGATAATTTGTTACACAGAAAATTCAAACACCAAGCATTTAAAAGAAGACAAAACAAAAAGAGTGCCTCACCTCAGCAACCAAGGCCTTGCAACTCCAAATAAAGGCTCCCTGACACAACGGTATAAAACAAAAGAATCAGGAAATTAACTGAGCATCAGAAGCCCCATGCTAAACAAGAAAAAAAAGAAGTTATATAGCATTCTACTGACCACAAGGTGATGTCCTCTCACAACGCAATACAAAAGGATTGTTTTAATTTTCAAGAAACAATATTTAATACGGAAAGGACCAAAACAGGAAAGCATGCAATGGGATAAGACTAGAGTTATTTCCAAAATTTTCTGATTTGGATTGGGGGCACATTTACACAAACAGAAGAAATTTATTCCAAAACTGGGGAAAAAACTATAGTAACACACTTAATTTGGCACAAGTTTTCTCAAAGGGAGCTAGCAGAAGATGCAATCTTATGATAAGTAATTACTGCCAATGGACTGGAAATATAATAGCATGGTCCTCCTTGCATTGTCTTGAAACAAAGTTTAAATAAGGCCTCTCTCTCTCTCTAAATAAATAAACACATGTGCTTTGAGTGTTTAGAGAGAGAGAGAGAGAGAGATTTTGGAGCTAAAAAAGTCATCAAATTTACTAGATAAACAAATCAAATAGAAAAATATAATCAATTATAAGGGAAATGCATACTGCTCCATGTGCTGCATGCTGCTGAATATGATCAGAAGTAACGACCCATACTTTTGGACATCCATCCTCCTTCAAGGCTACAACCTGTTAGAGAAATAAGATTCCAATGCTAAGCACAGAGGATAACAGCTAACACACGAGACAGAAAAAAGCAAGAAAATTATCTTCAAGCACATCACCGGTCTTCAAACAGATAATGGCATAATAAGGGTAATCACATTTACTGCAGATATGAACAAGTGACTAATCAGGATTTGAAGCTCTTGCATAAAGAAAAGAGATCTGGACCCAGAATCTTATTAGTTCTCCACATATGACTAAAAAGATCTGGCTGACAAGCAGATAGAGCAAAACGTGGTCTCACATTTTCCTTCTAGGGGACAACAAGATAAGAAAATCCTAGACTGTAATAAATGGATTAAGATATTGGTTAACGTAAGTAAATGTGAAATTCACGGCTGAAATGTAGTATAAAGAAATAGTTGGAAGAGTAGGGGTAGGAAAAATGATGATAAGACACCAAAACAAAGAGAAAACTCTATGACATTTAACTCTAGCTGATAAATAATGGTGTATATCAAGAATTTCTAACATCAGTGGTCATTTTCTTTTCTTCTCCATTTTGATATTATTAGGAAGCTTTTAGGAATTAAGTTGCCCAGCAGGGGGTAACTTTTTAACATCAAACAAACCATCTGCCTCCACAGGAAACATGGAATGGAATTTGGACCCAGGACCTCTAATATGGAACTAGAGATAAAGCCATGGGAATGTCTCCTGTGGAACATCACAATGGTAGTTTAAAGAGAAGATCTTAATTTCCTTATCAACTTGACATAAAAAAATACCTCTTTTTCAATCCACGCATCAGCACAAGATTCACCTGTGAAAATCACGTCGACACTGCAAATTGCGGATGTTTTATATAAAAAAAGAGCCAATTATATCAACAGTACACAGCAAGACATTTGATAACATGTACAATCGAACAAACAATCACAAATCATTCTCAATCAATATTAGATAGCATGGTAAAAAATGATAGTCAGGGCAAACAATAACACCTCCAGTAATAATAGTTATCCCTCATACAAAATAAAGGGGCACAATCCCATTACATTTACAAAACCAAACATCTTCAATCTACAATAAACACTCTTAAATCTTTGACAGTCTGGTCATTCAGTGGAAGCGACAAGTATAATTCAAGTGCATGTGCAACTAATTGCAAGATCAGTAACTCAACTCAACTAGGCCTTAAGTGCTATGATCAGCCTATTTTCTACAATTAGCATATTGTTATGAAGCACAAATGAATTTTTTGATGGATCCTATTTCATATAGATAATGAAATCTAAATAGTCATCCAGAGAATAGATTATCACAAAAACTGGTAATTATAGATTAGGATTATAAAAGTACCCAGCAAAAGTTTCCTTGTGCGTAGGCAGCCCTGACATCATGGCATCAAAGACAACTACCACTTTCACATCTGTAAATGTTTCAAAGTTAACAAGGATAGAGGCATCAACATTTGGAAAACGAGTAAAAGGATGCAAGATGGAATTAAGTTTCAATGTTAATCAAGAAACTAGGAGCAAATGACCCAAAACCAACAGAAAATAAGGATTTGAAGTGAAGAGTCCGCTAAGTAATTCTTCTAGGTTCATGAATATCAATTCCTTGTGGTTATGGTCAAACATCAAAAGAGGACAGAAGCATACTACTCCCAGAAATAACACCATTCAATTAAGCAAGGGCCAAGTTGTGACATGCAATATATGATGGGATATGTAACAGTAATCCATAATCGATCTTAAATTGGGCAGTTCTATAGGCACTTCCCTTTCAAGTTTATGAAATCAACAATTTAATTGTGATAGCATTTACAAGTACATAAAAAACAATTGTGCAATACATTAAGTGAAGTTTTTTAAGAGAGCACTAGTTAACTGTAGTTTCCTAATTCTACTCATCATCTTGAAAGGTGCTGAATTATCATAAAAAATAATAGTGTTCCAATTTGATCCAAGAATAGCTGATTTTTTTGACAAACCCAATAGGCAATCAAACTGTATTGGATTCAATCAAAATAGAAAATATATTCACAACAAAATAGAACTATCAAGTCTCGAAGTTCCAGCACTCTTTGCCACAAAATTCTTATCCATTTGAGAATGTGTATTAACAGAATTCACAAGTTATTACATTATTACATGCCAATTATGACCATTGAGTTAGAATATTTATTTTTATGATGTTAACTTTGCATTAGTGTTTTAAGGGGTGAAGTGAAAACTCACTTATTTGTTGCCCCATTGACAATTGACCATGGAAAAGAAATTTAGAAAGACAAATAAGGCAGGGGATGAAATATCTATCGAGTTTCTTAAAGAAAACGATATTAGAGCTTTTCTAATCACAGTTATTATTCTCATGGTCCTCTCATCATGGTTAATACTCCTTAAAAGAAAAAGTATAATGATTGGTGCCTGCATGTCCAACACATCTAGGTATGTCTAAGTTCTATCAAGGAACACAGCTATCAGAAACCTTTATTATGTCTACACAGTGGGTAAATTAGCCTGAGGTAGCAGAAAGCAAGACTAAAATATGTTCCAAATGGTTGAGGCATAGGAAATTGAACACAATCCCAAAATATCAGGCATGAAGTCGTTCTTGAATTGGACCAATTTCAGAAATGATACACAAGGAGAGCAGGAAGAATTAAGAAAGGGTCCCTGATACTCCAGGGAGTTGTATAAAATGTAGGAAGGACCTCTTTATTTCCTCCAGCTTAATTGGAATGTGACTGCACACTCAGACATGTATATGTCTATTCCATGGTATATCCTTAAAAAGACTTCATCCCATTTGAATTTTATGATGGAACTCGGAGTACCAGTCATGTTACAACGCTTCTTCATTAAAGTAAAAGGTGAACAAAGTGCAAACCTCTGGCCAGACTGAATGCTACAAGTTCATCGATTAACTTTTGTCGTGCAATATCAAGTCTTCCATTCACAAAATGTTTCTTCAGTTTCGCCCAGTATCCACATACATTATACCCATCAACGAGCAAGACAGGGACTCCAGTATCTACAATCTGGTTCGTACTGTAAATCATAGTTAGCAGAGCAAAGAGCAATGCTTTTCCAAGAGGCTTAAAAGTGGATGCTGAAATAAAGAATAAAAAAATAAAAGAAGGAACCTGGAAAGAATATTACTAGTAGAGACTCAAGGTAGGATCACGGTAGAGCTCTGTGTCCTCTGGAAGGTCCTCCTTCTCCACCTTCTTTCTGCGGTAACTAGTAGAAGGCTTAGGTGTGCTAGACTTCCTCTTTTGAAACTCCTACAAAATCCTTCATCGGATTAGATTACTGGCAGGAATCCCACAAAGGAGATGCATATTTCCGAAAAACCGACCTTCCATAACTTTAGAAACTGCAAATTCTGCTTGACGTTTGATGTGATTCTTGGAGGAGCTGGCTCAGAACCCCGCTAATGAAATGAAATTTACAAATACACAAAAATCATTAGACGTCAACCTTGAATAAGTTTAAACTGTTTCAACCCACTGAATATATTATTCGCTCAATCTGATGATATGATTTCTTAGAACAAAGATTTCCATTGTTGTTCAACATAAGATATAAGATACATCTGTATTCCCAGATCATATTCAATTACAAGCCAACTTGGGGGATCATGTTCATATTAAAAGAATTATTTAGCTACTTCTCAGGTGAACCATATACTTCTTGATGTAAAAATCTAAATCTATTATAGGACACACACCCCCGCGCCACGCGCCACCCACCCCCAAAAAATAATAATAATAATAATAAATAAATAAATAAACCTTATTGTTTTCCCATCTCCAGCCATGTACATTGATGCAGCTAGCTGATAAATAGGTGTTAACATGACAGAAACAGAATCATGCATATGGAGGGGGTACAATGACATAAAGGAACTACTTATAAGAAGGGGGAAAAAAACAGACTGTCAAAGTTGTTATTGAAAGGGACAGAAAATAAAGAGTAGAGCAAAGGGAAATAAATAACCTTATGAGGAGAAGAGGCAGGCTGGGATTTCTTGCTTTTGGCCATTAGAATAACAACCCTGTAGCTGTTGTAATGGTGGCAAGAAGAGGAAGAAGCACCATATGGAGATGGTACTGTGACTGCTTTCATGGATGGAGCCACACACTTCGCTACTTCTTAATTGAATAAACAATTGGTCTTGCTGGGGGTCCTGGGACTTTGACAATCTAATCTACATGGAGGTAAGAGTCGTAACAGGCTTGTAGCAGTAGCAGGAATCAGTTGTGAAATTAAATGTGAAAGAGGAAGACAAATATGCGGTTATTAGCTGAGCAGGCAGGACGGACAGGACACCACACCGAATGGGAACCACAACAATCCTCTCTCATGTCTCAGCATCTCCCTCCCTCTCCCACTCCCTCTCTCTCTCTCTCTCTCCCTCTCTCAAACTTTCACGCAAATTTAACAAGGCCCTGAAACATTGTCCTTTGCTTTTGGGTCTGTTCCTATTAGCGATGGATATGTTTATGTTTTTACATATTGGGCTTTATTCTACTTTGTGGACTTCGTGATTAAGCTACTCAGCCCATTATAAATAATGTTAGTTTGATTCGCCGCAAAGCTGCTTAGAGCCTTTTTTATTTTTATCCAAAATAATAATAATAATAATAATAATAATACAGGTTTCATAATTTATTTCTAGATTATTCTTTAAAAAAATTAAAAATAATAAAAATAAAATTTTAAAAAATACATAAAAATTAAGCTACAATTTTGGATGGAATTAAAAGATTAATTGTACCCTAGTATACTCAAGACTAAAGACACAATATTGATTTAAGGTCAAATTAAATAATTATTTGATGAATCTATATAAAAATTAATTTCAAGGACATAATTATATTTTTAATAAGTTAATTAAAAGTTTAAAGATGTTTAAGAATTAATTTGGGTCCAATTGAATGATTTAATTAGGTGCAAGGACTTAATTAAACTTTAAATTAATTTTATTAGAGGCTTAATTGAGAAGATTAGAATTTTAGAATATCAAATTTAATTTTTACTAATTCAATTGATTAAAATCAAGGATAAAATCATAAAAAAATTAAATTTTTAATGTCAATTAGGGGTTAAATTGAAGAAATTCACAGCCAATGGCCATTTGCAAAAGGCACCAAACTTTGGGGATCCATTTAGCTAAAATCAGGGGTGAAATTGATAAAAATTAAAAGTTTAATGATCAATTAAGGGTCAATTTGCTTAAATCAAAAACCAAAGATCAAAGTAAAAAATGTGTTACAATCTAAGGCTGAATTTGAAGTTTACAGGGGTGAAATTGCATCAAATTAAAATTTTTAAGCCAATCAAGGATGCAATTGCGATAAATCAGAAATCAAAGGACAAAATTAAATTTTACCAAAATAAAGTTGTTTTGGTTACTGTTTATCTTCTTCTTCAAATTTTTTCAGAAAAAATGGTCAGGGAACTACTTTGCAGATGTATTTAATATCTTTATCATTCACTAAATTTGACAAAACTTGTATAAATATGATCACCTAACATCTAACTATACCTTGATATGGTTCTTTTTGGTCGATTGTTGCAATGTGGTGGTCGCACAATTAATTACTATAGCTTAAAACACATAAGATAGTATAGAGCAAGTAAAGCATCGATACTATGAGGAAAGTTTAGTTTAGATTTTTATGTTATACGATATACAATTAGGGGGAATTGAGATTATCTTGGCTATATAGCAGAATAAAACAATCAAGTTAAATTAAATAAATCAGAAAACTATCAAAAGAACAAACAATGATTTCAAGTGAATATCCACTTAGGAAAATCAGAATCGATTATTGAAACAAAACATCAATTTATATTCTGAATCCTTATATTTTGTTAACATTAGTTAGTTAATAGATCCATCATATAGCTAACCCTAACCATCAAACAATCATAGTGACTGCACTAGTAATTATAGTTCAATGGCAACCTTAAGAACTAGATAAGTTGATTAATCTAGAGAACATAATTGTTTGTAGTTCATGTTTGATTTGATTAAATGTTTTTTCTAAGATTAATAACATAGATCTGCTATGATTATTAAACTTAGTTTTTTAACAAGTTCATATATTATAACTTTGGTTTTGATAGCAAACTTAATAATAGATTGTTCATAATAATAACTTAGAGTCTGCCTTAACAATTAAAAGAAATAATCATAAGAAATAAGCATAAGAAAATAAACATATTCATTCATCATATAAACTAAAAGGAAAAGGTAAAAAAAATCTCATAGTTCTGGAAACTTAAAGGTTTTCCTGTCCTTCTAACTAAGAAAAATAGTTTAACCTTGCATATTTACATGATCAAAAAATTGATATCTTCTTTCAAGTGTAGAATTGTTGAAGTAATAAATAACTCGGCAAGACCGAGGTCGAACCACAGGGAGGTTAATTGTATAAACTATAAATAAAGAAATAGATACTAACAAAACAAGAGTTGAAAGGAGCTTTGAGATATGATATTGATGTAAGAATTAAACAAGGATAAAATAATTGTCAAGGTTGGAGGATCTACTAATGGTATTTCAAACTAGTATAAACTCTTTTTATTACTCAATTGGAAACCACACACAAAGAAGGTTTCAATCGAATTATAAATTTTTAACATGATTACATTAGTTATCTTATTCTAATAATGCTAATACTTGTAAATATTGTCAGGTATTCATGATTATAACTTATGTTAACAACAAATCAAGTTCCTTTCATTGCACAGGTGTAAGTTATATCATACAGTTGTTGTAAACGCCCAAAAGAAAATATATATATATATATATATATATATATAGAGAGAGAGAGAGAGAGA
>NW_011501686.1:18763-19783 GCF_000495115.2 Populus euphratica
AGAGAGAGAGAGAGAGAGAGAGAATTGATGACTCCACCATTGCTCCGATTTCTGAATCGGCAGCGACATAGTTTGTTATCGATTTCCTAAATAGACAGCGATGTCGTTTCGCTATCGATTTCTGAATCAGCAGCGATGCAGTTTTCACTATTGATTTCCTGAATCGGCAACGACGCAGTTATTTTTAAATTATCTTAAAGAGCTGGATGGAGGGGTAAAATCGATTTTGGATAGACCAAAACAAGATAAGAACACATCTAAACCAACCTCAAACACCCCACCTCATTTAATGGGGAGTATAAATATAAGGAGGAGAGAGAAGGTAACCCTTGCTCTTCCCAAAGTTGTCTGCAACTGTATGTCCAGCTGCATGTTACTCTTCTCTTTCTTCTTGCCAACAGAAACCTAAGCCGTGTGAACGTGTGAAGGAGAGAGAGGAGACCTTGAGAGTAGATCAGACAGCTGCCTAAAGGGGAAGGAAAAAAGGGGCTAGAAAACGTGAGAGGAAGAAGAAGGAAAAGAACCAGCTGGAAAGGAGAAAGAACATTGTCAAACCTTCCTCAAACTTAGCTAGATTCGAAAGGTATGGGTCATGAAACTCCCTTCCTCTTCTCCTTAAGACCCAAAACTGGAAATGAAGAAGAAAAACCCTAAGAAAAATTGACCATGGACTGACACGACCAAAAAATTGATGTTTTCTTCCAAGTGCAGGAGTGTCGAAGTAATAAACAACCCAACAAGACCGGGATCGAACCACAAAGAGGTTAATTGTATAAATTATAAATGACAATAATACAACAATAACAATAACAACAACAACAACAACAACAACAATAATAGTATTAGTAATAATAATAAAGAAAAAGATGGAGAAAAAGAAGAAGAAGAAGAAGAGAACTTTGAGATGAAATATTAATGTAAGGATTAAACAATGATAATAACAAATGTCAAGGTTAGAGGTTCCACTAATGGTATATCAAACAAGTATAGTATAAACTCTTATTATTCAATTAGAAACCA
>NW_011501686.1:20016-20127 GCF_000495115.2 Populus euphratica
GAACCAGATGTCCACATGA
Source organism: Populus euphratica (assembly GCF_000495115.2). Taxonomy (NCBI): domain Eukaryota; kingdom Viridiplantae; phylum Streptophyta; class Magnoliopsida; order Malpighiales; family Salicaceae; genus Populus; species Populus euphratica. The sequence continues at coordinate 20,036 of NW_011501686.1, forward strand.
AAGTTCTAAAAAATTATCTTAACTTTTTGTGTAAAAAATTAAGGTCATTTGGACTTTCTTTGATTTGGTTTTTCGGTTTCAAAAATAAAGAT
>NW_011501686.1:23781-35462 GCF_000495115.2 Populus euphratica
CATTAGCTGAAAGCTCGTTACATGGGTTAAAGATACATGATGTTTTTAAAGTATATGTATATAGAGTTAAAAAAAAAAGAGAAAAAAAAAAGAGACAAAAATGATGATATAAAATAAACATTTATGTGATAGGCTTGCATTTAAAATAAACATTTACCATAAATTAAATGTATCTTATATTATTAGATATATTATTATAAAACATGCTTTAGTTAAGGAGTTATTGATACTTCAAGTGCAAAATGATGATATAAAACCTTGATAAAAAATGCACTTTTAAGTACTAATCAAGGACCTAGGCTAGCTGTGAAGAAAACAAAAATTAACTAAGAGGACAAGGAAACCATAAACGAAATGAGGCCAATTTCAGAACATCTAATAAAGAAAAATGAATAAAATGGAAGTAACAAATCATGGTAGAGGGTCGGCTTTAACTATGGGGGTGGCCGACATGCAATGTGTGTGTTCTGTTGGGATTGGTTGAAGAATTATGTGTTGAAATGGATAGTTTCAATGTGTGTATTCTGTTGGAATTATTGAAAGATATATGCTATAATTGATGGTTTTCAATGTATGTGTTTTGCAGCGAAATTGCGATTCGCTGCCGAAACTATATTGACTGCAGCGAATTAGAATTCGCTGCTGAGTTGTGTGTTCTGTAGCAAAATTTTGATTCACTACTAAAAATATGTTGGCTGCAGCGAATTAGCATTCACTGCCAAAACCGAGTCTTCTGCAGTGAATCAGCATTCCCTGCAGAATTGTGTGTTCTGCAACAAAATTGACATTCGTTGCCAAAACTGTGTCGATTGTAGCAAATTAGCATTCACTGTCAAAATTGAGTCTTCTGCAGCGAATTAGAATTTGCTACTAAAATTGAGTCTTCTGTGGCGAAATTTCAATTCGCTGCCAAAAATGTGTTGGCTACACTGAATTAGCATTCGCTGCTGAAACCAAGTCTTCTACAACAAATTAGAATTCGCTATTGAATTGTGTGTTCTGCAGCAAAATTTTGATTCACTATCGAAGTCAACTACAGCGAATTAGCATTTGCTGCCAAAATCGAGTCTTCTACAGTGAATCAGCATTCGCTACAAAATTGTGTGTTCTGCAGCGAAATTACGATTTGCTGCCAAAACTGTGTTGGCTACAGTAAATTAGCATTCGCTGTAGAAATTGAGTCTTCTACAGTGAATTATAATTTGCTGCCGAATTGTGTGTTCTCTAGTGAAATTTTGATTTACTATCGAAAATGTGTCTGCTGTAGTGAATTAGCATTCGCTGTCGAAACCGAGTCTTCTGCAACGAATTAGCATTCTTTGTAGAATTGTGTGTTTTGTAGCGAAATTGGGATTCGCTGCCGAAACTGTGTCTGTTGCAGCAAATTAGCATTAACTATTGAAATTAAGTCTTCTAAAGTGAATTAGAATTCGTTGCTGAATTGTGTGTTCTGTAGCAAAATTTTGATTCGCTGCTGAAATTGTGTCTACTGCAACGAATTAGTTTTCGCTGCCGAATTATGTGTTCTGCAGTGAAATTGCGATTCACTACCGAAACTGAGTCGGCTACAGCAAATCACTATCAAAGTTGAGTTGTCTACAGCAAATGCAGTGAAATTGTGATTCGCTGCCAAAACTGTGTAAGCTGTAGCGAATTGCCGTCGAAGTTGAGTTGTCTGCAGCAAATTAGCATTCGCTACCAAATTTCATGTTCTACAACGAATTTGTGATTCGCTATTGAAGTTGAGTTGGCTATAGCAAAATTGTGATTCGCTGTTGAAACTGAGTTGTCTGCTATGATTTAGCATTTGTTGTTACAATTGTGGCGCCAACGGCGAAACAGTTTTCGTTGCCAAATTGGCTACTGACAACGAACCGGTTCTTGTTGCCGATTTCTACCATAAGTCTTCTAGGCAGAAATGACTTAAATGCTAGTAACAATTTCATGGTATGATGGTGTAAAATATGGAACACTTGAATGTGAACATATGAACTTTTGAAATAAGTGTGGTGACGAATATGATTCAAAAATACAAATGTACTGATTTGTGACCATTGATGTCTTAGGTGGTGTGGTCGGGATTGGACCATCATCACGACAAGAACAACCCACAGGTGGAGCAGGCAGGTGACTTTCACCTTCCTTTTTCATATGTTAAATAATGAGATACTTTAACATGAATGTTACCATAATGGATTAGAACAAGATATTAGATTGTTAAATGTTTAAATGTTGTCAAATGGTTGATTAGCTTTAGCTAATGGCATCCAAAGGGATGACTGGGGCAAAGGAATGATTAACCTCGGCTAATGGCATCCGAAGGGATGACTGAGACAAAGGAATGATTAGCCTCGGTTAATGGCATCCGAATGATGATCGGGACAAAGGAATGATTGGCCTCAGCTAATGGTATCTGAAGGGATGATTGGGACAAATGACTGATTAGCCTCAGCTAATGGCATCCGAAGGGATGACCGGGACAAATGATTGAGTAACTTCAGCTAAAGGCATCCAAAGTGGATGATCAGGGTGAGTGAACGGTTAACCTCAGCAAATGATGCCTTAAGAGGATAGCTGAGTTTAAGATTATGGTTGATTACAAAAATTGGTGCATCTATATGCACTACAAGTTATGTATACAAAGTACATGAAGAAACTATAAATATCATACATCAAACATAGAATAATGTTAATGTTTCATTAATTTGCTAGATCATTTAATTATCATTATTATTAATAAGCAATTGCATTCTCTTAAATATTTTGTACTATAGTAGGGACTTCACATCAACGAGACGCCTAGGAAACCCGATACATGGGAACCTACTTTTGCAAGGAATCATGTAGTTGCATCCTAAATCATGATATATTTTGTATGAATCAATATATTAAACGTATAACTTTTATTAGATCCTTTTGTTTAAATTCGTGATGACTATTATTAGGATAGGAATACAAACTCATGTCTATGTATGTTGACCCGACTAAAAGATTGATGTCTTCTCCCAAGTGCAGGAGTGTCGAAGTAATAAATAACCCGGCAAGACCGGGGTCGAACCACAAGGAGGTTAATTGTACAAATTATAAATGACAATAGTACAACAACAACAACAACAATAACAACAACAACAATAATAATAGTAATAACAATAATGAAGAAGTTGATGAGAACTTTGAGATGAAAAATTAAAGTAGTAATAATAATAATAATAATAATAATAATAATAATAAAGAAAAAGAAGGAGAATAAGAAGATGAGAACTTTGAGATGGAATATTAATGTAACGATTAAACAATGATAATAACAAATGTCAAGGTTAGAGATTCCACTAATGGTATGTCAAACAAGTATAATATAAACTCTTATTATTTAATTGGAAACCACACATAAAGGAGGTTCCAATCAAATTATAGATTGTTAACATGATTACATTAGTCATCTTATTCAATTAATGCTAATACTTGTAAATCTCATCAAGCATTCATGATTATAACTTATGTTAACAACAAATCAAGTTCCTTTCATAGCTCAGGTGTCGGTTATACCATACATTATGGGCTATGAAAGTGCCAAGCATTTGTTGTACCAAGTGTTATACAACATAAATCAAGATTAGTTATTTAACAAGCAAAGTATTAAAGAGTGAACAAGATAACAAATATAAAATATGTTAGTATCAAACATTAAGGTCCATATTAAGTTCACACTATACTTATTCTTCCACCATTAGTGTAACCTTTTCACCTTGACATAATTAACTTAGCTAGACATAATGAAAGAAAGGAAAACAAATAAACAAAATAAGAACATAAAAGTTAACTAAGTAAAGGAAAGGAAATGAAAGGCATAAACTTGATATTAATGAAAGTAAAGCATAAACATTACAAAAATACAAAGAGAGAAAGGAAGAGCATGATCTTGATTTGAAAACCAAGATGCCTAAATGCATGGCAAATGCCTCCTTTTATAGGCCAAAATTGGGAACTATTGATTTGATGACTAATTGATAAGTGGGTGGCCAACTCTTGACTTGGTGACAATCCTTATCTTCTCTTGTCTGCCCAAAACATCATTGATAACGTCACAATTGGAGCCAGTTGTAAACATAAAAGTTGTAGACAATTGTCTCAGCTTTCTTGTGTAAAACATTCAGCTCATTTGGACATCTAGAACTCCAGATATGGCCAAAATACCGAACAGTGCTCGGGCTGGAAGACAGATTCGGGCTTCTTTGTTGTTGCTACAATTTGGACTTGATAATGGCCTTTTTAGATCTTGGGCTCCATATGAAAGTTGTAGGCCTATGTCTTACCTTTCCATCCATATAAATTGGACCTAAATCTGAGATATATAGCTCCAGATATGACCCATTTACCGAACAGTGTTCCGGTTTGGATTGCACCGACATCTCTTTTCTAAGTTTGACCATCTCTTTGCCTTTGCAATTTAAGTTCTTAAAGTCATCAATCAATATTTTCATTTATGTGATAGGCCTGCATTTAAAATGAACATTTACCATAAATTAAAGGTATCTTATATTATTAGATATATTGTTATAAAACATGCTTTAGTTAAGGAGTTATTGATACTTCAAGTGCAAAATGATGATATAAAACCATGATAAAAATGCACTTTTAAGTACTAATCATATGTATATTATAATGTAAACTTCTAATTATGCAAACATAATATTATGTGTTTATGTAAGATTCACTTTTAAATCAAATGTTGAATGTCCTTGATATACGGATTGCATCTTGATGATGTGAGGAAACAGGTTCGCCAATTACCGACATGATGTGTGTCAAGTAAAAAAAAATTTAAGGTTGTTTAGGGCTTGAAAAGCTGGGTTGTTGCAGTTGGTATCAGAGTGCCTAGTCTGGATCCTGAGGATCACTGATAATTATGTTGTTGTGGTGAATTTTAGGATGGTATGCACCCGACAAGGGACACGAACTGAGCCGCCCTTCTTAGAAAAGAGGGGTGGGAACCAAGGTGCCCAAGGATGGCAAGACAGAAATCCCTTGGATGATACGACATCTTACGCTCCAGTATTACCACCTGAAACCTTGCAGTGGGAAGCTGTGGTAGCGGGGGAAGGTTGGAGGCCTAACCAGATAGAGAAAATCCCCCCAGTTGCAGCCGAGCAACAAGAAAGATCAGGAACACAACTGTTAACTATTTTAATTGGTGTGCCCCCACAATATATAGACGTGGGACTCCTTGTACAAATAGTTAACTGGTTTGGCGACACAAACAACTCCTACCACGCAGATTCCATAGGTAGCCCCTATGACTAGCACGACCATGGATAATATGGTGCTACTGGTGCGACTAGCCAAAAGTACGAGGGAAATGGGCTGTGAACCGTATATGGGGGAACAAGATGCAAAGATAGCTGGGAGATGGATTAGGAAGGAAGAAAAGACCATGATTCAAATAAGCATACCCAAGGGTTTGAGGGTAAATTGTGCAACTCAGTTACTATCCGATAGGGCCATGTGACACGACTAAAAGATTGATGTCTTCTCCCAAGTGCAGGTGTATCGAAGTAATAAATAACCTGGCAAGACTAGAGTCGAACCACAAGGAGGTTAATTGTATAAATTATAGATGACAATAATACAACAACAATAACAATAATAACAATAACAACAACAACAATAACAACAACAATGATAATGATGATGACGATGATGATGATAATAATAATAAAGAAAAATAAGGAGAAGAAGAAGAAGAAGATGAGAACTTTGAGATGAAATATTAATGTAACAATGATAATAACAAATGTCAAGCTTAACGGTTCCAGTAATGGTATGTTAAACAAGTATAATATAAACTATTATTATTCAATTAGAAACCACACACAAATGAGGTTCCATTCAGATTATAAATTATTAACATGATTATATTAGCCATCTTATTTGATTAATACTAATACTAGTAAATCTCATCACACATTCATGATTATAACTTATGTTAATAACAAATCAAGTTCCTTTCATAGCTCAGGTATTGGTTATACCATACAGTATAGGCTATGAAAGTACCAAGCATTTGTTGTACCAAGTGTTATACAATATAAATCTAGATTAGTCATTTAGCAAGTAAAGTATTAATGAGTGAACAAGATAACAAATACAAAACATGTTGGTATCAAACATTAAAGTCCATATTGAGTTTACATTATACTTATTCTTACACCATTAGTGTAACCTTTTCACCTTGACATAATAAACTTAGTTAAACATAATGAAAGAAAGAAAAATAAATAAACAAAATAAGAACATAAATAAGATAAAAGTTAACTAGAAAATGAAAGAAAATGAAAGGCATAAACTTGATATTAATGAAAGCAAAGCATAAACAATACAAAAATTCAAGAGAGAAAGCAAGAGCATGATCTTGATCTGGAAACCAAGATGCCTATATGCATAGAAAATGCCTTTTTTTATAGGCCAAAATTGGGAACTATTGATTTGATGACTAATTGATGAGTGGGTGACCAACTCTTGACTTGGTGACAATCCTTATCTTCTCTTGTCTGCCCAAAACGTCATCGATAACGTCAAAATTGAAACTACTTGAAAACATGAAAGTTGTATGAAATTATCTCAGCTTTCTTGTGTAAAAAATTGAGGTCATTTGGACTTCTAAAGTTTCAGACATGGACAAACATTGAATAGTGTTTAGGTTGGAGGATAGATTCGGACTTCTTTGTTGTTGCTACAATTTGGACTTGAAAATGACCTTTTTTAAGTCTTGGGTTCTATATGAAAGTTATAGGCCTATGTCTTACCTTTCCATCCATATAAAGTAGACCTAAATCTGAGATTTACAACTTCAAATATGACCTAATTACCGAACAATGTTGTGGTTTGGACTGCACCGACATCTCTTTTCTAAGTTTGGCCATCTCTTTGTCCTTTCAATTTTAGTTCTTAAATTCATCAATCAATCCTTTCATTAATGTGATAGGCCTACATTTAAAATAAACATTTACCATAAATTAAAGGTATCTTATATTGTTAGATATGTTATTATAAAACATGTTTTAGTTAAGGAGTTATTGATACTTCAAGTGCAAAATGATGATATAAAACCTTGATAAAAATGCACCTTTAATTACTAATCACACCCCCCAACCAGCTTATTACTAGTCTTTAGTAATCAAAGGGTTGAAATAGAAAAACAATTTGCAAATTCCACAAAGCAAGGTATTCATCATTCAACTTCCATTAATCTATCCAAATAAATAAACTCTCATTAAATTTATATATCTGCTCAATACCTCTTCACAAGTTATTAATAAACCTTTCTTTTATGCTCAATATATCAACACATAATTATGGGGCTTTTCTTGGAAGAAAACAAAATTTTTGTTTTAATGTTTAAGGTTAACTTTCTTGGGTTGGGATTATTATTTTTTTCTTTTTTTTCTCTTTCTTCTTTTTTTTCCATATATACACATATAACTTAAAACATCATGCATCTTTAACCCATGTAACGAGCTTTCAACTAATGACTCCCAAACCAGTTGGTCTTAGGGCATTAGGTGTTGAGACACCCCTATAAGCTTAGTAACTCGGGTCGCAGATACTGACACGTAGATAGTGCAATGTTTGATTCCCTTAAGCTTTTCTCCTCAAGCCATGTAACAAGCGTTCAGCCAATAACTCCTAACTCAGTTGACTTTAGGGTATTAGGTGTTAAAACACCCCTTTAGGCTTAATTACTTAGGTTAGAGAGGCTACAAAACCAAACTTATCTACATTTTTATTATCATCTTTTTTTTTGCTCTTTTTTTTTTGTTTTTATTTCAAATTCTATACTATTCCTTTCCCTTAGTTGTTACCTTTAACAAACAACATAAATAATGTAATATCTAATGTGCAACCCACAATCATATGTTAAAGTGTGTGTAAATTAAGGTTTAACAATACATGTTAAATGAGTATATGAGCAGAATTAAATGATAACAATGCGAGAGTTTGTAAACTGCTTGACTGCTTTTTATAATCGGCTTGTTTTAACTCGCAAGTGCACGAGTGTGCGATGTAGCAATTAACTCGGTAAGATCGAGGTCATATCCATAGAGAGCTAGATCTGGAAATTAAGCTAGGTAACAAAAAAAAAAACTCAAGAGAAATTAAATTAACAATAACTTGGTTGAAAATAATTGATGGATTTGTTTTCAAAGATGAAAAAGTGTAAATAGATTTTAAATGACAAGAAAAAGTAAGTCTTGGTCCAAATCAATTTTAATGGTGATGTATTGGTGATTTCTTCAACATATATAAGATAACTCAACCTAATATCAACGATGGTGATATTAGATCAGAAGATATTACAATGAAGTTTAGAAAGATGAAGATTGATTATTGCTTAAGAATGAACAAGTACTTTCATATTAAGTAAGACATTGAATCAAGGAATCTCTATACCAAAACTAAAGTTTGTGCATAAAAATTCAAGATTATAACATTACCTAAATGATTTCTAAAATTTCTTTGCAATAATAAATCATTCATGAAGAAAATGAGAAGATAAACATTAAGATTCATTCATATCCTAAAGAACTCACCTCAATCACCATTATCCTTGATTTGGATCCAAGAAAGAGTTTAGCCAACCATGATTATATATAAGAACACTTCAATAAACATGAAATAACTTGAATTAAACTGAAATAATAAGTTTTACAAACTAAAGAACCGAAATCTATAAAGAAGAACACAACACAATTTCAGAAAAAATTCAGACACAAATCTGACTCTAACTTTGGACAGCAATTCGACCCTCTTAGAAGCTTGTTTTCGAGAAGTCTATTACAGACATATTTATAGGAAATTCTGTCACCTTTCCAGATCATTAACGAATAGCTCATTTGGACACTTGAGTCAAAAGTTATGAGCAAAATACCGAAAGGTGTTCTGAAAAATCAAATCAGGACAGCTTTGCAACCACTTTGGTGCACGTTTTTCTTCCTCATTTATGAGCTATCTCTTTCTTCTTTTTGACCCAAAATAATGTAAAAATGTCCCCTCCAGCTTTCCATCCATGTGCTTGCCTTCTTGGATCAATGGATTACCCAAAATAAATCAATTGTTGTTGTGTGAACATGTAAGATCATGGATTGTGTTTGGGCTGATTTGAAGGTTGATTTGGGGCTTATTTGGGGCTGAATTTAAGCATCAAATAAGTATACAAATATACCTATTATTTGGGCTAAGATTAACATTGAAACCTTGAGTGTTTAATGGTTGAAGTTTGCACACAACATAAGGCAAGTTTGGGCTTAAAATAGATCGTATGATATTCTTTTCTAGAATTGGAATAGAATTGATTTTTGAGACAAATTTGGAGCACTTATTTGAACCAAGATTTGCTTCAATCTTCAACTAAATGTCTCTTCAATTCTTTGTTCTGAATTCCGACGTTGAATTTCCTGAATTAATTCATTTAAGCTCCAAAAACCTTTTGAAACATTAAAACAAACTTCATTACTAAAAAGCACATCAATTATTATAAAAAAAACCAAATAAAAACAATAAATACATATGTAAAATAAGAGACTTAATGACACTTTTGATGCACAATCATAAACCTGAATATTTCAAGAAGTATTATGATAGACCTTATTAAGAATGGTTACTAAGATGCGTCTGAAGAGTCATAAAAAGATCTCATTTACTCTGCCATCATAGTAACAACAATTTTGCACATGCTTTATGAAATAGAAAATACAGTTAGTTAATTTTTTTTTTAGCTACTACCCTCTCTCCCAACCAAAACGAGACATTGTCCCTAATGTTCTAAAGTAGAAATATAGAGTATAAAAGATATCACCTGAAATAACGAACACTGATAAACCTGAAACACACTTAAATAAAAATAAAAAATAACAAAACACAATAATAAAATAAAAAGATACAAAAAATTTATAAATGAAGACTCAAATCTAATCTAAGCTTTTTACGGCTTTTCTTAGATGACCAATTTATGCGACTTATAGAGGGATCAATTACAGGAATGAAATATTGTAGTTGGTCAATCAATTGTTCAGCAGTAGCAGTAGAGATTATGATTTGGCATATAGAAGATGCTAGAAATTTCTGTTTCACATCATGATCAAGAAAAGACAACAACTTATCATAATAACTATTAACATTTAATAAACTTATGAGTTTATGGTGAATGTGCAGTTGGGCCCTAGAGAAAATATGAAAGATCTTTTCCAATGTGCCTAGACCACCTGGTAAGGCAATGAAGGCATCAACATGGTTAAACATTGCATTCATTCGAGCGGATATTGTGGAGACCTGTAGTTCCTCTCCAATTGTTTTTCCAATGATGTCCCCTTGTGCTAAAGTTTTGGGGACGACCCCCAAAACTTGACTATCTCCTAAAAATGCAGCTATTGACACACCTCCCATTAACCCAAGACTACCTCCCCCATAAACTAAATGAATCTTTCTTTTAGCTAGCACCTAACCAAGATGATTTGCTGTTCCTAAAAACTCCTTTTCTTTCCCAGGACTAGATCCACCAAAAACACAAATATTTCTTATGTGATGACCTGAGGAGCTTGCCATTTTTACACACTTCTATATTTGTTAAATGTATGGGTTGAGTAGAAATGAAAGGAAAGAAGAGAGGATTTTATAGATGAGAAATTAAAAAGGCAATCATATCACCTATATGTAGGCTAGTTGGAGTCTCACACACACACACTCTCTCTTTCTCTCTTTATTTATTTATTTATTTTTGAAAAAGCATGTGTATGTACAGGTAGTTGTGATTGTGGCTCACATCTTCCCTTGGTTTTACGTCCAAGAACGGTTTAAACGCCCTCTATGGGTCGGGGATAGGCTTCGCATCCAGTTTTCATAAAAACTAGCAAACATGGTCTTTTTTAGTTAGATTCCCAAGACTAAGTCGAGCATGTTCTTTATGAAATAGTGGCCATAAATCATGAATTGCACGATGCACATCTCCACTAGGATGCGTCTCAAGAGTCAATAGAAGATTATCTAAAAACTCCTTACTCAGGCCATCCTTAATGAATTGTATTTTATCTTCACGGTTTATAGACACCATTCCTAAAGAACAACATTATGCATTACAAGTCCATCTGGCACATCGATGATAAACTTTCAGTCATTTTGCATGACGTTTCTTTGCAAAAGTGCTTTTACCTATTCCAGGCATGTGTGAAATGAAGGAATTCGAGGACTCACCTGATAATCGGACCTTTGCTTCAATCAACCAGTGAATATCTTCAGGAATTCCATGATTCATTAACAATCTCAATCTTGCACATCTAGCACGGTAAATTTTTGTAATCGCATTCTGAGGCAGAGCGGGAAAATACTTTTTCAATTTTTCAAGATTAATGTTCATTATCAAATGAGAATTGGAAGAGAGATTCAAAAAATTGCACAAATATATACATGAATATCAGTTTTTATGGGAAACTAAAAGACCGACTTAAGTCACGGAGTACCGTTGTCTACCATTTGACTGGGGCGAGAGAAACTGTTGCGATCTCGCGGTCGTACAAATTAATTACCTTAGCTTAAAACACACAAGATAGTATAGAGCAAGCAAGGGATCGATCCCACGAGGAAGATTTAGTTCAGATTTTTATGCTATATGTTAAGCAATTGGGGGGTTT
>NW_011501684.1:0-11116 GCF_000495115.2 Populus euphratica
CATTGAACTCCAAAGAAATCCCATGGCTTAATGAGTTAAAAGTCAACTAGCACCTAATAGTCCTGTTGTTGCGAAGCCACAGATCAAGAAATTTAACGAACATGTGCCAGACGCATTCATATGCTCATGTGCTGCAAGCCTACGTACAATTGTTCAAAGCACAAGTGGTCAAGTTAAGATAAGAATTAGCCAAGTTATTAATTTCACCTGAATTAGTGAACAGCTAGCGCATGGTTTATGATAATACACAATCATATACTAACAACGTAGCCCATAATAAGATAGAGAAAATACCTTTCTATAAGTACATTTTAAAATAGGAGGATGTATCGTAAAAATAGAAGTATTTGGTCGTAGAAAGATCAAGATATAACCTAGAACTATAAATTATATATTTATTAAATATACTTATAATAGTAATTCATGTTGATTTTTTATACACAAATTAAATATTTAGGATATTCATCCTAATATAATTATGAAATCAAGGAATATTATATTCATTGAAGATGTGTTTTTGTTAAAAAAAACACAAGAAAATTATCCATTTAAGAGAATGAATGACACTGGTATAAGCAATTATCATTAATACGAAGATGATGAAGATAAGTTAAAGAGTAAAATGAAAAAAAAAACTAAAATATTTGATTATGATTTTCTAACATATTTGTTAGAAAATAAAATATCAAACTTACTCTAAAATAATGTTATGTTTGAAAGCTTCGTATTAGAAAGAGACGGTCAATAGCAAATATTAATCATTATGAATAATTTTACATGAGAGTTGGTGGATCTATTATGAATATTAATCATGCATAGAAATTAGTGGATATTTCTCCTATAACTAAACTTTAGAAGAAAAATAAAAGTTGATGAAACTATTAATAAATATAAAAGTAGATTTGTTGTTAAATAATTTGGATAATAAGAATATGTGGATTATTTTCACACATATTTATTTGTGTCATATCTCTCATCAGCGGATGAGAGATTGATGGCTAGTTTTATTAAGAGTGTTGGTTACTAACTTGTTATACGTGTTTTGTAACATCAGGCTTAGATGTGGGTTCGTGTTATTAGGAATAAAACCATGAAAGCAGTAAAGCCCAAAACAGATAATATATTACAAGTTGGGTCAGACTGTTATAATTTGTGTCAAGAATAACCACCATCAACAAGTTTGAAATGCATCAAATAGATATAAAAACAACTTTATTAAATAGTGATCTAGATGAAAAAAATTACTTTGAACAAACCTACCAGCTTGTTATTAATAGACAAGAAAGGAAAGTATATAAGCTTGTCAAATCATTGTATGGTTTGAAAGAAACACTTAAAAAATAATATAAAAAAATTAACAATGTTATGTTATCAGATGAGTTTAAAATCAATATATATATATATATATATATATATATGTTATGTCATGTTATTGTATATCCTTACGTAGATGACATGTTTATTTTGGATAGTAAAAACTATATAATCAAGTTCATAAAAAAATATTAATTTATAAATTCAACATGATAGAGTTAGGTGTTGAAGGTTTTATGCTCAAAATAAAATTATTTAGAACATTTGAAAGTTTGGATTATAAGTTTTCATGTTATTTAATTGTTATCATGCTTTTAACAACCAATTTTTTAGAAGAAAATTTCCAACACTAAGATGCCAGGCACAACACACGATCTGAGATGATTGTAATCTTAAATGATTCATATCAAGTTCATATGCTCATGTGCTCAAGCCTACAATTATTATTCAAAGCACAAATGGTCAAGTTATAATAATAATTAGCCTAGTTGCCTCTCTCGCTCTCTCTATCATTAATTTTACCTGATTTTATATATCATATTGTAGAAGCATATCAGACAATGCGCTGGTGAACTTGTGAAGCAGTAATTATATAGTAGCCAGCTTCAAAAGTTTTGATATTGTAAGTTTTGGTGGAGTACATAGAGAGAGGATAAAAATTAGAGTTTTTAAATTCTAAAATTATAGTTCTAACGTTATAGAAGAATAAAAAAAATCTTTGATATTTTATAAAAAAAAAAGTCTAAATAATTTGAATAATAAAAAACACTTCAATTATTCATGCAGAAGTCTTAAAAACCGATTTAACTAAAAAGTCCAAAGCTAAATAGAAACAACTAATTAAAATATAAAATTAACTTGGAAAACAATTAGAATAAAAAAACAATTTATGAATCTAATTTCAGGAGATCAAAATGATTAGATGATTAATATAATGAATCTTAATAAGAACTCGGTTCGTAGAATCATCTAACTATTTAGTTTTCTAGCTAGACCTTAAAAGTGTCATTATCTAACTTTTCTAGCGGGCAAAATTTGCGAGCTCTACACTTGTAGAAGCTTGAACTTGGTCTTTAGTTTTTGGGATGGTAGAATTTTCTCTGGACAAATGAATACTTGCCCATCTCCAAATTCTCCTTTTTGTCAGTGCTTCTTGAATGTAGCTCAGGATCTGCAGATTCTTTCCCGTACGCAGAATAGCAACTAGGAAACCGAAGGCTGAGACGCTACCGGATAATATGAATAGCCCAGCGAAAGGCTCCAGATCTAAACTCGAGTTGTCCCTTAACGCATCAGAGGAGCAATTGGGAAAGGAGAGAATCTCTTCCATTTGCCTCATTTCTCCACTCTCTATAACTTTCAGGATTGCCTCTGACATGTCAAAAACCAGAGGAGAACCCTTTGGAAAAACCTGGAAATGAAAGCCATGCCAGTAAAATGAAGAGTAAGCATTCTCTTTATGCAAATCAATGTGGAAACGAGATGAGGAAACAATGACAGAGAGAACTAACAAAGCCAAAACCGCCTAATTGAAAGGTGGATTTTGCTTGTGTGAAGCGCTTGCAGTATTTTCCCAGGAAGATTTTTGCATGTGGCTCAACAAAGAATGCTGCTTTGATATGTCCTGTTTCAAAGGCTTCTAGGTAATCGTTTTCTGAATAAAACTTCCTTATATTTTCTGGTTTGAAATGCAAAACGTTAGTCAAATATCGCACAACAAAGGAGTTCCCATTGCAACCAACAGGTGCGTTGGTTTTCAGTAGTGTATCGATATCCAAAACTGATGGTTCTAGCCGTGAGACTGTCATCCTTGAGGAAAGATCAGCCGTGAAGCTTGCCGTGACGATGAGAATCACAAATAACCATGGTGCCACCATTACTCGAGATAAATTGTTTCTAAGCGGTTGCCCTGTATTAGGTAAACAATGAAGAAAATTAAGGCAAATCCTTATACAAGAACAAGAACTAGCGACAATTATCATTTGCAAATTAATCGAATTATACTTACCATGTGCATGGAATATTACCGTGACGGAAAACCATAACATACCCCCGATTCCTTCGAATTCTGTGTTGTTCCCACGTTCAAGTATCCATACTAGGCATCCTATGAACATATGCATCGCTACCATTAGTAACCATAACTTTTTGGTGAAGGTTTTCAGCATCCATGTTATATTGGACTTGGCTGATTTCGCTGGTACTGTCATGACGAGTCTGGAATCAATATATGGTTGAGAAAATTCTGCGTACTGAAACCTTCCAGGCTCAATTGAAAAATCACCAACAGCAGCATCCAAGCCCTATTTGCATGAGAAAATCGATGATTGAAAGTTGTTTATATCATGATAAATTGGAGAGAGAAAATTTGCTTCTTGTTTCATATGAGACTAGTGATAGAAGAAAAAATAAATAAACCTGACCTTGTCATAAACTTGCTCCACCATCTTGTCGTATGACCCATTGAATGGAACGAACACATACGGCAAGTTATATGGGAGACGCTTTAAAGTTGCTTCAAATACATTAATTGAGAACCCTGTGACACAAGTTTTGTTATTGGCCTCGTCTAAACTGACCTTCACAAATTCATGAAAAGCGCCCATGGCCGGAACTCCTATCTTCAAAGGAATATCCGTCTCAGAAATCACCCATCCGCGAGGAACACTGCCCTTTCCACCAGGCCAATGAACCGGGCCCCATTCTTCAAAAGAACTACTGGAATTCACACCATCATGTTTCTCGAGGCTCTTTAAAAAGCCGAAGTCTGGTGACCAAACTGCAAGCTCTCTGTAGCTGTTACCTACAACATTAATGATTTGAAATGAAGGCATTTTCCGCAACACATTATTTTTAAACCTTATTGCTCCACTTACACCTCTAAATCTGCTGGATGAAATGGCTTTAGATAAGTCTTTTGAGCTTATTTTTTCTGGTGAGTTTTTCATAGCTTGAGCAATAGCCCAAGTTGCATCATAAGCACGGAGAGCAAAGATACTTGGATTGCAATGTTCTTCTTCTTCTGGATACTCTGATCGATACTTGCTGCGAAATCTAGATCTAAACCGTTTAAAAGGCTTGCTACTGCGTTCAAATCCGGTTCTAAAACCAATCACACCTTGCATGTTGTTGACAACTGAAGAATCGCAAGAGTCAAGAAAGCTCGCAATCTCATCGGTGACAATCCACACATAACCTTTCTCCATCATCCCCAACTGCTTTGCTTTCTCAAATAGCAGGACTGCCATTTCTAAAGAAGATATCACAACTACGAAAACCCTGTTGCTCCTGCTCCTCATATTGACAAGCTCTTGTTCAATGAAGGCTTCTACGTTTGATAGAGAAGGCAAGGAAGGGAAAGTTAAGTGGTATTCTATGTCTGTGTTGACAGCCTTGAGAGTGTCAGATAGGAGAGTTAAAATCCCAGAATAAGCAGAGAAACCATTTTTTGATTCATATATCACTGTAACTTTCCTCCACTTGAACTGGCCTACAATAGCAGCTATGCATTGTATGTGGAAGGTGATGTGGTCACTAAATTGAAAGAAGTGTGGTAATTGGTGCGCTATCGATGGCGGGGTTATTGCCGGTGATGTCAAGGATATTATAGGAAGATACTTGATGTTTTTGGCAACCCTGGAGAGGGGTCCTGTTTCCTGAGCTGACATCGTTCCTATGAGCGCCCGCACTTGTTTGCTATCAATGAGCTCAACTGCTGCAGCAATATGATAAGAGGCCTGTGATATATTTGTGGCAAATATTTGGGCTTTATATCACAAAATACAACAGACAAGCATTGGTGTAACAGTGTGTGCTGTGATTATAGAAATTATCTGTGACCTTGACACCATTATTGTCAAATGAGACTGAAGCTGAAAAGTAACACCTTTTCTAATTGTATTGTTAAAACTCAGAAAATCAGATTTTTATTTTATTTTTTTAACCTAGTTGGGGGTTTTCGATCAGACTACGTTAATTCGAGTCATACCATGTAGATTATTGGTTGGATCAATTTCAGATTGGTATGGTGAAATTCTTTTTGTGTTTTTGGTTAACAATACCATTGAAACTCAAAAGAATCTTAGAAAACATAGAGGTGGCCTATTAGCGCAGTACTGTATAGCGAAAAATAGAAAGTTAAGATCTTTCGAAAGCTAAAGATTATTGCACTAAATTATAGAGAAAAAAAATTAGGATTTCTTGATCTTTAAAATTACAGCGACAATTCTAGATTTATATCCTTTTATTCTTAAATTTGTTGATTTATATGTAATTAGATAAAAAGATCTTTGTTTGTGTTCATCTGTTGAATTTTTTTCAATGATCTAGAGCTTAAATCTTTAGATCCAGTAGCATTTACGGAGATAATTTTTTTTTAATTGAATTGTGATTGCAATTCATTCTTAGACTTATGAGACGTTAAAAAAGTCTTGAAAAATAATGAGATATTTCAAGAAAAAACCACGTTGGGAACAGAGTTATTTAAGGCAGTGTTCAAACAACTTTTAACCGTATAAAATAATATTAAATTTATTTTTTTTATAATTTTATTATGTTAATATTAAAAATAAAAAATATATTTATATTATAATATATTTTTAATTATTGAGTATTTTTAAAAAAATATTTTACTCTTCAAACACAAGCGTTTTCTCAAAATCTCTTTCTCGTTTATTATTTTTTTTAATATTTTCATAAAAATGAGCTAGTTTTAGAAAAGAAAACCCAATGCTTAGTTTTCCTTCCATTAACGCTAATTTCTTGTCGAGTTGACAAATCTTTTTGTGGCAGAATAAACTGACAAAAGTCTGGACCTACCATCTTAAATGATAACGAATTCTGACTTGGAATAATCTTTTCGGAATTAAATCTTAAAATAAAAAAATATTTTAAAAAACAATTATTATTACACATCTAAACACCTCCCGAACTGAAGAAATGCAATAAGCCAATAACCATTACAGGTTCTATGAAACCCCTTTTAAGCATGAAATTTGTTTGTTCCTATGAAGAAATCCATTGCTAATATAATTTGCGAGAAGTGAAGCTTTTTTTTTTTTTTTTTTTGGGGGGGTGGGTATTTTTTTTTTTTTTTTGGTGTGGTTGTCAATGAACGGTGAAGAGAAGCCTTACTAGAAGACGCTGCTCTAGCGGAGTCTCCACGTGAATCTTCAAGTTGCAAAACCAGCTGCTTAGAGCAACTTGATCGAGCAAAGTCTTCAACAGCCATCTCCATTGCAACTTTCTGCTCTTTTCCAACCCGAGAGTACCGATAATCTATAACGCCACCTATATTCCCCATTATGTGGCAGGCCAATGGGCGGTGATCCCCAGCTGCTTCATCGGCGTTAGTCTCTGTCCACACCGCCACTAGCAGCGAAAGCATGCATAATGAGAGGATCACAAGAGACATTTTTACTTTCGAATTGAGAAGGTATATTGAATGAGAAGGATTAATCATGCCACAGCAAGGAAATTTATTAGAGAATTTTAGAAAGAAATGTTCAAACGCTTGCAAAGTATCAGAAATTTCTTAGGAAACGTCTGTTAACTGGCAGATTATTTCGTTGTACTTACAGTGATTTAAAATTGTTGTTGCAGGCATCTCCTTTGCAGATTATTTCGTTGTACTTACAGTGATTTAAAATTGTTGCATCTCTTTTTTCTTTGGTTTTAGGTCAATTATATATGACATCCATCTACTTATAGTGACGTCAACGCTGCTACTGGAAAGTCAATAGCGCGGTGTTTGACTGATTATAATCAAAATTATTAAAACCGGGTTCATAATTTGACCTTAGCTTTGGATTATAGGTTGAATATGTTAACCTATAATATGTTCATTATTTCCTTTGGATTAATCTATTTTAACAGTGTCATTTTAATTTTTTTAAATTAAAATAATATTGTTTTAAAAACTATTTTTTAAAAAATAAAACTATATTTTAATCAAGTTAATTAATTTAAGAATTGACCATTAAGTTCACGAGATCACAATAAATTAAAACCCACTTTATTTAAAAAAAAAAAAAAAACCAATCTCCTCCAAGTTGCCGATTATTCAATAGAAAATAAATCCAAGATTTGGCAATTTTTGTGGCTTATTTCTTACTTTACTTTCCCTCCAACTTTTTAAGTAGTGAAGTTAAAATACACTCAAATGGTTATATATTTTATAGACCAAGTCTCGAATTCCTAAATAAGATGAGATTGCAAAAGAAAAGTAACCTTGTCAAGCTACATCCGTGACTGTGTCACCTCATTATATACTCTTGAAAATATATTTATTAAACTCAATTTAAAACTAATTTAGGGTAAGTTTCACATCACAGATTATAAGCATTAAACTAGATTAATTTGAATTAATCTAAAAAAAATTAAAAAATTAAAACAATATCCATTTAAATAAAGTTATAGAAATCAAATAAATTTTTGTTTGGATTACAGGAGGGTTTTCAATCAAGTCTAATGAAATAAATTTTTCATATTAATGCGTTAATTAATTATGTATATGTGTTGTATATAAATAATTTTATTTAAATTTATTGATAGTTTTTTAATTTACTATACGTGCAATGTGTGCACGAGAGGAGATTAGAGAGTCTAATAACAAATACTTTTTAAAATATTTTTTACTTGAAAATATATTAAAATAAATTATTTTTATTTTTAAAAAATTATTTTTAATATTAATATATCATAACAATGTAAAAATATTAAAAAAATTATTTATTTAGAAACGTCAATTTGAAATGCAATCACAAGATGCCCCTAAAAGTTTCACAAAGAAAGATCAATATCAATACAAGCAAATGTATAGTTGCCAAAGCGTTCCTGGTGTGGAAGATGCCAATCCGGCGCATCAACTTTTTACCGGGAGCAAAATGATCTCAGGTTCAACACGCTTAGGTCGAAGAAGTCTCCTTGGTACAACTTTTTCTGGACAATTGAAGACTTGCCCATCTCCAAATTCCTCTTCTTGTGAGTTCTGTTTGAATGGAACTCAAGATGTGCACATTCCTACCGGCCAGACGAAAAATGGCAACGAGGGATCCGAAGGCTGCAATGGTACCTGACAGTATAAATAGACCAGCAAAAGGTTCCAGGCCTAAACCTGAGGTGTCAATTGCGGTAGTTCGAGAGGTGCAATTAGAAGAAGAGAGCAACTCCTCTAACTGGCGCAATTCTCCACTCTCTATAACTTTGAGGGTTGCCTCCGAGATGTCAAAAGCCAGAGGTGAACCCTTTGGAAATACCTGGGAAGAAAAACCGACGAAAGGATCGAAGTATAAGAATCTGTTTTTTAGGCAAAATAATTATGTGCGGTGAAATGAGGAGCAGACACAAAGGAGAGAACTCAACAAAGCCAAAACCGCCGAGCTTGAGGGTAGGTCCTGCTTTGGTGTAACCTTTGCAGTATTTTCCGAGGAAGACTCTTGCATGAGGTTCCACAAAGAATGCTGCTTTAACATATCCAGTTTCAAAGGCTTCTGGGTAATCATGTATTGAATTAATCTTCTTTATGTTCTCTGGTTTGAAAAGCAAAGCATTAATCAAATATCTTACAATAAAGGAGTTCCCATTGCAACCAACAGGTGCATTTGTTCTTTGAAGTGTTTCAATATCCAACACTGACGGTTCGAGCCGTGAGACTGTCATTGCCGACGAAAGGCTAGCTGTAAAACTTGCCACGACAATAAGAATCACAAATAGCCATGGTGTCAACACTAATCGAGATAAGTTGCTTGTGAGCGGCTGTCCTGCAGGTGGTAATTGATCAAAAAATTTAAGCTAAAGCCTTACAGATCAATAAACAAGGAAGTGTAGTTAAACTTACGATGTGCGTAGAATATTATGGTAACCGAAAACCATAGCATTGTCCCGATCCCATCAAATTCAGTGTTGTTCCCACGTTCAATTAGCCACACTAGCAACCCTATGAACACATGCATTGCTATCATAAGCAACCACAATTTTTTCGTAAAGGTTTTCAGCATCCATGTTGCGTGCGATGTTTCTGCTTTCTGAGTTACTACCATAACAAGTCCGGAATCAACATATGGCTGCGAAAATTCTACGTACTGAAATCGATCTGCCATTATCTCTGTATCGCCAACAGCTGCGTCCAGGCCCTATTACAGGAATCAGGCATCGTCATCAGCCATGACACAAGGTTAGCTCCAACAATATTGACATCATATATAAAACAGAATAAAGTAGAAAAACAAGCCTGACATTGCGATAAACTTGCTCCACCATCTCATCGTATGTTCCATAAAAGGGAACTAACACGTAAGGCAAGTTATAAGGCAGGCGCTTGACAACTGCTTCAAATACATTGATTGTGAACCCGGTTACACGAGTTGCATTCTGGGTCTGATCAAAAGTCACCCTCACGAATTGTTTGAAAGCACCCATAGCAGGAACCCCTATCTTCAACGGGGTATCTGCATCAGATATCGCCCATCCTCTTGGGTTTGTGCTTGGCATTCCACCTGGCCAATAAACTGGGCCCAAGTTTTTCAAAGAACTGTTGGCAGTCGCTCCATTATATTTCTCTTCACTCTGCGAAAATCCAAATTTTGGTGACCAAACTGCCATCACTCTGTAGCTGTTACCAACAACGTTAATGATCTCAAACGATGGCGATTGCCATAATACATTGTTTTCAAACCTCACGGTGCCACTTAGACCTTCAAAATTACTGGATAAAATGTTCCCAGATAATTCTTTTGAGGTTATTTTGCCCTGCGATTTCTCCATAGCTCGAGCAATAGCCCAAGTTGCATCATATGCGCGGAGTGCAAAGATACTTGGATTAGAATATTCTTCTTCTTCTGGATACTTGGATCCATACTTATTTCGAAATCTAGATTTAAAACTTTTAAAAGTGTCACGAGTGCGTGCGAAGTTTGTCTTGAAACCAATCACGCCTTGCATGTTGTTCACGACAGAGGAATCAACAGAGTCGAGAAGGCTTGCAATCTCATCTGTGACAATCCATACATAATCTTTCTCCATCATCCGCATTTGATTTGCCTTCTCAAAGAGCAGGATAGCCAATTCCAAGGAAGATACTGAAACTATGAAGACCCTATTGCTTTTGCTCCTCAGCTTGATAAGCTCTTGTTCAATGGTGATTTCTGGGTTTGATATAGATGACAAGGAAGAGAGATCTGAGTGGTATGAAATCTCTGAGTTGACAACTTTAAGCTTGTCAGATAGGAGAGTTATAATCCCAGAATAAGCAGAGAAACCATTTTTGTGTTCGTACAGTGCTGTCACTTTCCTCCACTTGAAGTGGCCTACTATGTCAACTATGCATTGCATGTGGAGGGTTATATGGTTACTCATTTGTAGGAAATACGGCAATTGATGTGCCATCGATGGTGGAGTTATTGCAGGCGAAGTCAGGGATATAATAGGAATGTTCTTCATGCTCATATCAACCTCCGAAAATAGACCAGTTTCTTGTGCTGTCATTGCCCCGATTATCGATTGGACTCGTTTGCTACGAATGAGCTCAGTTGCTGCAGAATTGTTATAAGCCGAAGGGGTAAGCTCAGGCAGACAAGTATCCTTCCAAAATTCAAGCAGGATAAGAACTGCTACCTTTTCTTTACTAAAATGTGCAAAGAAATTGTATTTTATGGTAATCCAGTTGACTCTTCTTCTGAACATGACCATTTAGTTGAACCACACCACAGTAAAGTTTAATTCATCTGCAATTTGTGGAATCCAACCGACATATATATATATATATATATATATATATATATATATATATTGGAGCATATATTAA
>NW_011501684.1:11152-35512 GCF_000495115.2 Populus euphratica
ATATATATATATATATTGGAGCATTTAAACTACAAACTACATTAGGAATAAAGGATAATTCATAATTTCATGCGTTTTAGAAACAGAGTTTTTTTTTGTTTTTTTCAATGCTCACCCAGTCAGCCTTGTCCAATATATATGTGAAATATATTTATGGATATACAGAAATGACAAAGTTCAATAAAAAACATAATTTTGAATCTGATAGTATTATCGGGCTCAAATTTGATAACAAGTTTTATATCTTTTGGAGTTCAGCCGGCTAAAACTAGCTAAATCTAAGTTAGTCAAATTAGACCTAAAATATTTTGTTTATGTAGTTTTAATTATTTTCCTGCCTCTATTTTAATTTTAATTATTTTTCCTACTTAGTTTCATATTGTTTTTATAGATCAGTTGTTACTACTATATAATCAGTGTTATTTTATCATCATGATTATATGAATTATTAACTTTACAAAACATATTAGAGCTTTTCTCTCTTCAATAAAGAACTGGACCCTAATTTTATTTTTTTGCAATATGTTGTGTAAAAGTAAACACTATTCAGTTAAATTAAGCTATATATTTACCAATTGATAATCATATTAAAATGATGAATGATTTATGTCTTATATCATTTAAAAATATAGAAACAATATGTTAAAATAAAAATAAAAATAAAAATAAAAATCATATTAATTTTAATATATTAATTAATTATCATTAATCAATATTCATGACTGGGTATGAAATGATGAATTCTTCCAAAATACTTGGAGATATATCCATCCTTTATCTACTAACTCTTCCCAACAACGTTATTTCTAATCTACAACAAGAAAAGTAGCTCGCTAGTAGTCGAATATTATTGGTAAAACGTTGACCTTATCAAGATTCCTAAAATACTACACATTAAGTAAGACAATAAAAAAATATACCACTCGACACCCTAAGAAAAGAAAATTCCTAATGGTCCCCGTTACTGTTTGAACACAGCAGGACCAACTTGATAACTCGAATGCCGGTTTGGCTTAGTTAGGTTATGGGCTAGCACTATGCCAGCACGGCTGAGCTACGTCTCAAGTTGCAGAAACCAGGTAGTAACTAAGCATGAAAATGGCTTATTCGAGCGGGCTGAGCTACGTCTCAAGTTGCTGAAACTAGTAACCAAGCATGAAAATGGCTTATTCGAGCGGGTGAATCATTTCTAATAGTAATTTTCTTGTTTATGATTTTGTTAAATATGCTTGTTAGAAGACAGAGAGGGAGCGCCTTACTTGCAGAGGCAACTCTAGATGAGTCTCCACCTGAATCTTCAAGTTGCAGAGTTAGCTGCTTAGAGCAACTTGAACGAAAATAGTCTTCAACAGCCATCTCCATTGCTACTTTCTGCTCCTTGCCTAAACGAGAACTATAATTGATAACCCCACCAATCTTCCCCGTTATCTGATGGGTGATCAGTGAACAGTTATCTCCTGCCTCGATCGCCTTAGCTTTTGATTCCAACAATAGCGGCAGAACCAGGAAAAAGAAGAGGAGATGAGACATTTTTGTTCTTAATAGAATCTTTTTTGTCAGTGAATGATATGAAACTATGGCTATGAAGAGAGTATTTGAGAGCCTAATGTTTGACTTTTGCAAGGGGGCGGAAATTTCATTCTTGAAAAACTGACAATTAAACTAGAGACTAATTAACGTAAGCTACTATCAGAAAAATAATTAACGTAAGCTGCAGTTCTACTTGCTTTCGAATCTTGAAATTGAGATTGAGATTTAATATTTGTTATTTGCTTATAGCCTTTGTGCAATCTCTTTTATTTTGAGGTTGACTATCCAATAGTTTTAACATCATATTATAGTTAGTTTTACATAACGAGATTTAATTACAAATACAATTTTTATGAATCCAACTGATTTGTGATTTTAAAATTTTTAATATTTGAATTGATAATATTTAAAAAATAAATATAAAATTTAACCAATTAAACTATACTCCTCTAACTTAACTGTACTCTATAATATTTCATACTTACGTTTTAAGATTAATTTCCTCATGCTAATTATTAGCCGAATAGATTATAGGCAACTTGTCTCGGGAAGTGTATTATTGCTAAGAAAATTCATGGCAAAATAAAAAAGAAAGAAAGAAAATCAAATGAGTAGGCAAGAACCTCGAAAGGGAAGTTGTTTGAACAGTTGAAAGTTCCTAATTGTGACTCTAATAAATAAGCCAAGGGTAACTAGATGGGTTAACCAAGATCATGGTCTGCCCATCCTTTTTGTATTATTATTTACTCAATTGAGTGTTTGTTTGGAATGTTGTAGGTTTTTTTGTTCTTTCATGCATTTTAAAAGTGTATTTTTAAAAAACAACATCAAATTAATAAGTTTTTTTTAATGATTTTAACTTTAAAAACTCAGTTTAACATATTTGAAATAAAAAAATATTTTTTAAAAACATTTTATATCGCAACACCAGACAATATATAAAGAGTGTAAAGGTGAATCTTGGATGGAATCGTAAGTCAAGTGGAGATTTCCAACAAGAAGTCCATTCAATCATTCAAAGGTTTAATTACGTTTACGAGGAGGCAAACCCATTTTCCGGGAAATTAGACAGCAACGGTGTAATAAACCTGACAAGATTAATAAGGATTTGGGGCTATTTTGCACAAAAATTGTAAGTTTAGGGTAAAACGAGAAAACTTTTATTAAATAAAAACACTGTAAAAAAAAAAGAAACAAGTAATGGAATGGAATAAAAGAAAAATAATTTGGTAAGCTAATTTGAGGCGATCCAGGCCCCCAAAAAACTAACCAAGCAATCTTCACAAAACGTTATCGTTCCTTTCATCATTGTTATAGTTTTTAAATTAGCATCATTTTTATTTTAAGTTGTTTTGGATATGGACTTGGTTAAATTTAGAATATACAGCATGTTAATTTATAATTCATGTAATTTAGTTAAATATTGGTGAGGCTATTTTGTTTTAGACTTTATTTAATAACTTATAAATTAACCTCATAAATCAAATCTTAAGTTATGTTAATAACAAGGTAATAATATTATTGTTATTTTCATTTTGAGGACCAAACTTCGAGTGGAATGTGGTTTGTCAAGGCACTCTCGGATAAAGGAAATTAGAAAGTTCAGTCCGAGCCCATCAATAACTGAGGAGGCCCATTTACTAAGCCCAAGGAGGGAATTGGCTTGGGAAGCAATCTGGTAAGGTAGGTTTCAACATGCACACAGCAACTTCACTGGAAGAGTTGAGTGATGATAACGTGACCGTTTACACTCTCCAATTTCTTCTTCTTCTCTAACAGCATATTACATCACTTGCAAGTGATTAGCAGCAAAAAGAAGCTAGGGCATGGCTATGGCCATGGCTTCGTTGTCTAAACCACCACCATCGCTATCCCCACCCGCTCTCTCAAACCCTATCTCTTTGTTTTCCTCTCCGGCAGTGGTGTTATCTTTTCCGTTTAATCGAACTGCTTTCGCTAGTCCACGTTTGTTCGCAATTAAGACAGGATCAGACGGTTCAGATTTGCTGAGAAAACCGATTGTACCGTCAGAGAAGGACTTGGTTGGAATTTCTGAAGAAGTAGAGGACAGTGAAGAGGAAAAGGAGGAAGGATTTGTGGATTGGGAGGACCGGATTTTGGAGGATACCGTCCCTCTTGTTGGGTTTGTTAGAATGATTCTTCATTCTGGAAAGTAGGTATTTTTTTTATATATAAAAAAGGTTAATTTTTCAGTAATTAAAATTTTATGTGAATATTTTTGAAGGGGTTTTTCTGTGGCAGATATGAAAGTGGAGATAGATTGAGTCCAGATCATGAAAGAACTATTGTGGATAGATTGCTTGCATATCATCCAGATTGTGATAGCAAGATTGGATGTGGAATCGATTATATTACGGTAATCTCTTTCACTCTTCATTATCAATTTGCCTTATCTTTTTTTTTTAATTGTCATTATTATACGAATGTATTGTTGATTTCCCATTATTGGTTATCGATTGAATTGAGAATCATGCATATTGTTAGTGTATTTGTGTGTGTTTCAGACATGGAAAATGGGACTTTAGTAGATTATGTATTGTTTGCTAGTAACCAAACTATCCGCGAAGTTTGATTCTTGTAAAAATTTGTTGGTCAAGTGTTGCGGAAAGCACTAATAGCTGTTTCTTTGAAGAGCTGGGAGTGATCTTTTTTTGACAGTGAAAGCAAATTCATGAGTGCGGCAGAAGAATGCTGCTGAGAGAGTGGCACTTAAAGTTTTGGTGTTAAAGAAGTCTTGTTTAGACTCGAATGGCTTTATCTGCTTGTGGGATACCGCTGAGCAGTTTTTAAGATGGATTCTAATTTGTTTCTAAATATAAAACTTGATTGTCTGCATTCATAACCTTGCAAACTTCAGATAGTGAGTTGGTTATTGGGGTTGGGAATTGTGATTGATATGTGTTTCCTGGCTATGGCTAATCGTGTGGGTTTCTTGTTTGTGCTGACAGGTTGGGTATCATCCTGATTTTGTAGAATCACGATGTTTGTTCATAGTTCGAAAAGATGGCCAGTTGGTTGACTTTTCTTATTGGAAATGCATAAAGGGCTTGATCAAGAAAAACTATCCACTATATGCCGACAGTTTCATTCTCAGACATTTCCGACGGCGGAGAAGGAGTTGAAGGTAGCCTCCTCAACTTGTTGACTACCTGTATAATTGTATGCTGAGGGTTTTTTCCTCCCTCCCTCCCTTTCTTTATTTCTTTCTTTGTTTTTTCTTATCGTCTAAAATGTCTTTGTACGTCTTGAAGCAACATATGTAGCAAGTAGAAGCAAGGATTGAAACCCTTGATGTTTAAATTGAAATGCTAAATTAAGTTTCTAGTAGTGTAAATCTAAAAAATTGGAGTACAACTCAACTGCAATCTGCTATATTTTTGTTCACATCAACATTCCCGTTTTCAAAATTGCTGGTGTACTGTAAAATTCATGGTAAGTTGCACACTGGGGAACAGCTTCCTCTCAGGATCCTCAAATGGAAGAGACAAGACCCAAATCCATTTTTCTCACTCTCAAATGATGTTTAAATTGGACTCGGAAGTCCGTGCACAATAGTTGATGTCATGTTCACGAGCACTTGGCCATATGATGTGTGTTGTTAACTTGGATGGATTCATGTTCATATTTCATTTTAGTTTCAACAAAAGTTAGCCTTGAATTTGGCAATTCTCGGGATTTTAATGAGACAAATGTTATGCATACAGGCAAATGGAGACCTCTTTTGTATTCTGTGCTCCTTCCAAATATTAATATTGTGCATTTGGAAATGGGAGACTGGTGTCATTTTATTTACTGTATAATAACTGCTGTTGGGCAGCTCCTCGCCAGCTCCAAAACTCTCAAAATTTCATAGCTTCAAACTTTCCGGGTTCATAGATTCTTTTTGGCACCATTTGTACCGGTGGCCATCACTAGACGGTCAGTTTCCGAGTGGTCTGTACCCTTTTTCGATTCCTGAGGGAGAATTTGCTAGTAGTGTATGACAGTAGTTATAAAAACCCTTCTTAGTGAGTCAACTGGGTGACTCCCTGAACTTGGTCTGGTACGGGTTTTACTTTATAGAAGTTTGCTTTTATTTTTTTGGTCCGGTACGGGTTTTACTTTAAGGAAGATTGCTTATCTTTTCTTTTTTTTTCATTTAACCTGAACAATATTTTTGAAGTTTTTTAAAAAGATCATAATATGGGTTGACTTGTTGATTTTTGGATTTACCCAGGATCCAAGCTTTAGGCAAGTTTTAAGTTTTAGTGGGGTGAGCAAAAAATTAAAAAACCAATTAAATTGAGAAAATTAGAAAAAAATAATTAAAAAACTGAATCATAAAAAAAATCAAGTAATTTAATTTGATTTTAGTTTTATAGGTTTGAAACGAGAAAAATTGAATTGAATTGAATTCAAATTAAAATAACCAAAAAATTCAAGCTAAATAAAAAAATTTAGTTAAATTAAAATACCCAGTTAAATAAAAAAAACTGAATTAAATTATTTTTTTTAAAATAATTAAACTGAAACTTAAACTAATTTTGGTTTTTTTTTAAGAGAAACTAAATCGAAGTAAAAATAGTAAAGATAAGTTCCACTCTTGATTCTCGAGGAAGAATTGCAAATTGCAAGGTGGAATCACGAAGACTTTTCATCCATTACTATCATTTCCGATGGATCTGGAAAATTTATTTCGGTACTTGAAAGTTGGAACATTTCAATTCGACAACGAGGATCTTTATCAGGAGTGAGACCTGCCTATAATCCATTGAGTTGTACAGCAAGGCTTCTGGTTCAGTTTTCAGCATTAATGATTGCTTCACTTGGAGCTGACGAACGAATCAACACGTTCCCTGCTTTTTCTGGCATGAAACCAATCAAACCCCATCCTGACTTTAACATTTCGGAGGAACAATAATTTGCCACGTTAATCGACATTGCAACAGCTGTCTAAAATGTTTTGGTTGGTCGATGCTCACCAGCGCCATTTATCTGGGATTCTGTGATAGTTTACCTGTGTCCTCAGACACGTCTACTCCAATTCGATAGATCCTAGCCTGAGAGTAGATACGAGAGTGATATTAATGATAATGATTGCCTCCGAATCCATACTTGTCCAGGAGTTGATATTTTTTTCAAATTTACATGACAAATCTCGTCCATGAATTGGAAACATGATTCAATCCTATATTATGAACAAAAATTACAGTTTTCAAGTTTTAAAGCTATAATTATAACTTATAATTGAAAAAAAACTCTAATAAACTCTAATCTAATATATCTTGAAAATTCTTTAAATTCAATGTTATAATAAAAAAAAATAACATCTTAAAAAAAACCATTTATATTATAAGAATTCAAATTCAAATAAAAAAAACAAATAAAACATAAAATTAAATAAAAAAATTAAAACAGCAAAAATAACATTTTAAAGGCTTTAATTTGAAGCTTTTTCTAGTCTTGATTGGTTATAATAAGCTGATTTCATATAAAACTAAATCTATATAATATTTACAAGTCTTACATTGTCTATCTTATCTATAAAGATGTATTTAACATGTTTGAGATAAACTATGTATTAACATAATTTTTTTCAATAACAAGTTAATTTAGTGAAGATTATAAGTGTTTATGATCCAGTTTCGATCTAAATTTCCAATCGAACTAGAGATGAAATTTTCTTAAAAAATAACATGAACCAAATTAAAATCAGTTCATATCGAATCAATTCAATCAAGAGGTCAGTTTTTTTAATTAAAACTGGATAACTTAGCCCCTCTTGAATGGGCTTATTTTTTTGTTTTTAAAATAGGCCTATATTAAATTGGACTTTAACAATTTTTTGTTGAGTTCATATTTTTATAGTCTATTTAAGTTAAAATTACAAGTTTATTTTATAACCCACTTATTATTGATAAATTGAAAGCTGGAGCAAATTCATTTAACATATTTAGTTCAGGATCATACTATTTGTCTAAAGTTTAAATTCTTTGTTGTAGAGGTGTTCAGTGTTCACACTATAAATAATAAATTGCATATTATATATTTCAAACTTCAAGTAAATATGCATTTTAAGTCCAAATTAGCATACATTTAACCAAAACATCTGTATTATATAAGATGTATAGAATCAAACAACATTAGCATTCGTAAAATCCAACAACATTAATATTTATAAAATCCAGCAACAACAAAAACCAAAAAATCTCATAAGGTTAATGCTATAAAAATACATTAACAAATTAGCAACAAACTAGATTTCAGTTGCTAAAATAATTAACAATTCAAATTAAAAGGGAATGAATAAGGTAACATAAGTCAATTACCCTCAACAATTTTATTATAGCATTTCACTAACATCATCAAAAGATCCATGCTATTTACAATTAATAGAGATTCTCAAACTTTTACTGAATTCTATAAAATTATAAATTAAACACGTTAGATTAAACATATATAAAGAAATAATAATACAAAATAATTAATTATAAATTTGTAAAAAAAATTACCTGACTTAATCATATCAGAATTTACTATATAATTCATGAAGGCTCTCATGTTGATTAGGATTGGTGTTAAACACAATCAATTTTGACAACAAATAAATGTTTCCATTGCTGATGGAAATAAAAAGCTTCAATATAGTTCTAATATATAACTGTCAATATTGAATATTGTTTTAAAAACAACATTAATTATACAAGGATAACTAACACATGTTTTGTTATCTTAAAAAGAATCTTTTATGTTATAGCATTACACCCCAACAACTTAAAATATCTAATTTATAATCTTTATGATCCTCACAACTATTATCCAAATACATCTCAACCATGATTTTTTTCTATCCACACCACCTTCTTTCTCTAAATATTTTTTGAATTCAGAAGTTAAGTCATCTGATATATTATTTACTGCTTTTGAATCAACATTAATATCCTAATCATTTATATTAGTTTCAACATCATCGCAACCTTAACATTCTTGATAATACTCATAGAACCTTAGCAAAGTATCTTTAATATTCTTTGTAAGGTTTTCATAATTTTCATCATCATTTGATCATCTAAAATAAAATCTTACATATTTTAATTTGAAACGTGGATTTGACACAATAGTAACACATAATAAAAAAAATTAATTATCTTAATTCTCCTGGTATGTTTTTATATTTTATTATCATATTATTGGCTATTTCACATAAAAAACATCTTCACTTCTATAAAATTAAGATATGTATGTATGCATAAAAATCAATTGATGAAAGAAACATAGATTTCACATACAACAAGCCATAAATTTGTAATGTAATCATGTAAAATAATTCCAAGAACTTAATAAAAAATCTAACATTTTCTCAATCTTCTAAAATAAAAGGATTTAAGTTTTTTTGTTTTTCTTTTGAATCAGTCTTGAAGTAACTTAAATACCTAAGATTAATTTCTTCTTACCTCGTAAAAACCACCTTAAGTTTTTTGGTAGATTCTAACATTATATATGTCGAGTTCCATCTGGTTAGAATATCAAACCACAACTGATTTTTTATTTTAAATTTTTAACCTTTTCGCACATTAATTAACAAGTTGTTTAGAAGGAGAAAATCTATCAAACCTTATTACATTTATAATCTTGACGGTTAAATCATCAACATTTTTTAATCTCACATATACAATAAAACTAACAACATGCGCACAATATCTAACATGCGTGAAATCATTTGATAATTTATTAATTGCCTAACTACTTTTTACTCTCTTAAAATCTTCTCAATTTTTCATTCCAGCGAATGACTCTCAATCGTTTAGTCAATTATCTCACCTTATGATTAAAAATTTAACAAAAATTTAAAACTTGTTTATTCAAGTTCCGACCACTATATATCCAGAAGGAAGTCAAGCACATGGAATTGATATTTTGAGTCAATGTCCATGTATTGGTTGTTAAACATTGTTGTCAACCCTCAAGAGATTTATTTATGCCTTCTTATTTATATAAATTCGTAAACAATCTGTCCAAATCATCAAGTGAGAAAGAATATTAAACCTATGTTGTATTATCCAATAAAATGATTTAAATCCTTAACTATCAATAAAGTTAAAAAACAACCCACCAAGTATAATCATTTTTGCTAGAGCTTTTCTACACTCATCGTAATTATAACTCGCTATATTAGTATTCATTAAATTTTCCTCTCCCTTGTCATCCCCTTTTATTATAGGCCTCTAAAACCTTTTTTTTTTTTTGTTTCTAGTCAATCACAAGGGAAATTTTTTTTCATATACTTAAATGACTACACATGTTACTTGTTTTATTAAATATAGTATTTATTTATAAGTTAGGCAGCTTAGGTTGGTTTTCTATTTATACCCCCTATTTTTTTTTTTAAGTTGGAATGGGTTTACATTAGGTGCGGCCTAGTTTATATGGTTTTAGTTTATGAAACTAAAATCAAATCAAACTTGAGTAAGTTTTGTGGTTTCTAAATTGGTTTAGTTGATGTTTTCTCTCGGCTTGGTGTTTTAATTTTTTTTCTTTTTGGTTTTTATAGTTTAGTGATTGGTCGGTTTTTTTAAACACCCCTGGTATTCAACAGACCTTAAAATTTCAAGAAAAAAATTGTCATCATGTCAGGAAAGAAACATTGAACATAAAAAACAAAAACTCAAAAACCCCAACTACTAATTATTAAAAAAAAAAACATTGCAATTAATTACGAGAAAGAGAAGTAGAGGGGGATGGATCGAGTGAGATAGATTGGATCAAGAGAGATGGTGGAAGAATGAGTATTGACTGTTTTTAATGGAAAAGAAATGAAATGTTTTAAGGTTATGTAACTTAGGCTAGTTTTTTATTGATATCTTTTTTCTAAAAAAAGTCGGAATAGGTTTATATTGGATCTACAACCTATTTTATAAGGTTTTTATTTCTAAAACTGAAATTGAATTAGAGTTGAGTGAATTTTATAGTTTTTAAATTATTTTGGTTAATATGTTTTTAGTTTTTTTTTAATGTAGTTTAATTGGTTGATTAATTTTTTAAAAACATCTTCAGTGAAGACCATTAAAGATTCAAAGGAAAACAATCAAAGGCATCGAGCTCAATTAATCAGATGGTAAATTGCGGGAACCATGGGTGTATCATGAAATTACAAAACCTAGCAAAAAGTTACTGAACTCAACTATATTATATTTTTTAACTATTTTAAGTAGCCAGTAATTAGGTTACCTTAACCTCCAGATGACGAGTGTGACTTGCCCGAAATATCATTGGGTGTGTGTGTGGATTTGGCAGTTGCGAGGTCTATTTTTGGTGCATGCTGGATCGTACAACGAAGCTAGATAACAGGTGGCAGGCTTGCTTTGCTTCCAATCTCAGAGTGCTCCGACCATCGTATACGAATGTTATGAATGAAACAAGTGTTCCTCAGTTGGGACACATGCACCGTCTCTCTCCTTGTGATCGTTGTTCGTTGTGGTACTTCGTACCAGAATCATTTGTGTTGGTTTTTTTACTCGAAAATGGAGACGATGGGCTTTGTCTTTGCAAGATGGCCGTTGGTACTGGGATTTTATATATATATATATATATATAATTAGCATGGTAAGTTTTTTAAAAAATAGCAACTTAATAATTTGTAGAAATAATATAATTTGATATATTATATTATATTTTAGAAAGGTAATATTTATTAAATATTATTATTATAAAGCTCGATGTAGTCAAACTTTAATTTTTTACTTGAACATGTTGACTATTTTATTTAAAAACCTTATTTCTATAAAGTTTTTTTTAAATATGTTTTATGAATTAAAATATATATATTTGCTTAACTTAGATTAAAACATAAAATTTAATTAAAATTTTAAAAAATTATTCTTCATATAAAAATAATTAATTTTAGATAATTAAATGTAATTTTATCATAATTAAATAAAACTATTCCAAATAACTTACATGAATGATTAATAAATAGATTAGGGGAACATATTTAAATCCAAGAAGAGTTCTACTCACACTGGACTAAAATTGGGAACATATTTAAATCCAAGAAGAGTACTCACACTGGACTAAAATAATAAATTAAAAAAACATAATTTTTAATTGAATCGTTAACTCATATTTAAGTTTATATAGAATTTTTTAAAAATAGCTTAAATTTTATGATTTGTTGTATTTTTTAATTTTAGTTTTTAATATCTATATATTAAAATAATCATAAAAAACTAAGACATAAATTTATGTTTCTATTTTTTATTTTAATTTCAAAACATTAATTAAATGATACATAATAGAATACTACTTTGAAAATTCACTTTTTCCAACTGTTAAACGGGCTGGCTATAATGAAAGTAAAAATAAAAAAGAATTTGATGTGACTTCATCTATGAAATGAGACTGTAGCCATTGTTCTTGAAGAGTTTGTTTGGTATGGGCAGGGAAGAATGTTTATTTTTTTGTTTATATATATATAAAAAATGGTTTTTTTTTTATTAAATACAAACTTCAATTACGGTTATCGTGATGCACCGACATCTTACTTTTCTTCTCTGCCTTTGTGTTTGTCCAAGTGAAGTGGATAAGTTGAATTTCTCTGTATTCTCCATGGTCTTGTCAACCGATGCGATCTTCAAGAGGAACATCGTGATTTTATGGGCTCCGAGGCTTTTTGACTGGAGAGAATTCGTTTCGTTTCAAATCAGTGTGGAACATTTTATTTATTTATTTATTTATAAATTAGAATTTTAGAAAACAATATCTCTTGGAGAAAATAAAAACACTAATATCCCTTGAATTACAATTCATTGATAGGAACCTTTTGTCCTTCATGTAATAATTTTTAAAAATCCCCAATGAAGCTTCTTAAGGTATCATCTCATATCCCATAAAGTTTTAAACCTATTAATTTTATCGATTTTATTTTAAATATAATTCATGTTAGCTGGCGTCACATTTCCATCTGTTTCATTATTGATGACAATTTAAAATTTCATCCAAATTGTCTTTCAAAACTTTGGTTATATAAAAACTAAAATTTATAGTATTTTTTAAAATTTTTATCCCAAAAACTATTACAAAAATATATAATAATTAAGTAACCAAATTTTTTTTTATTTTCTCGAGAACAACAAAGTCATACCTTGACAAAATGGTCTATTACGACAGCAGTGGCAAAGAAAAACAAGGCCTTTTGACTTTTCGTCCACTCTACCTTATCCTTATCCTCTTCATGTAGGTAGGAAGTAGGTGCGAATATCCTCCAAGTTTTGATGGCTTCCGCAAGATCTATCCTTTTTTATTTTTTATTTTTTCGGCCATGGTTTCTCCATAGTTTCAAAATGCTTACGTCTCCCTCCCCAACTAATGGCCTGTTATTTATTAATCAAGGAGCTTCTCCGAACCCAATTGCCACATCCCAAACAATTCCAAGCATGTGGCAAGCCACTGCCATGCCTGAAGAGGAAAGTGTCTCCTTACTCTCTTTTTTTAATGAAATTAAAAAGTGTAATAATAATTGTTTTTTAAAGTATATTTTATTTAAAAATATATTAAAAAAATTATTTTTACATCAGAAGATCATAATGATTTAAAATTAAAAAAAAAATTGAAAATATTTTTGAAATAAAAAAACAAAACACTGTTAGCAAGAAAGGACAAAGTTTGTCCTTTTGTGGACGAATGAAAAATCATAACACCCCCCTCCTAAAGAGGAAAGGGTATAGTTCCTAATATTATTTACCAACGATAATTCCAAAGTATCTTGGAGAAAATAGGCATGGAGTATAAGAATAAATGTTTTCAATCTTCTTCTTCTTCTTTTTTTTATGGGTTACTGATGGTTATCCTTTCTGTTCCCCCAACGAGTCATTCTTCCCACTATATATATATATATATAGAAACCAAAACTAAACTGTTTTTTGATGGAAAAAAATAGCAAAACGGACACGTGTATGTTTATCTTGTGCTTTCCGACAAAGAACATCGAGTTCATATCATATCATGCTTTTATTTAATAAGACTTTCACCGTACTTATGTTAGAGTTACCGTTTGAAATCTTTTCAAGAATAATTGTAATAGTGTATGGAGATATAAGTATATAAAATTCAAACTTTCAGCTTCGCACATGAAAACTAAAAAAGAATACAATTAAATTCAAGGCATGAAAACCCTAATGTGGTGAGCGTGTGTCGAGGCAATGGCTTCTCTCAAAGGCAACCATTAAGTTGAGTTGATGTGTATCCAACCTCCAAAAAAAGAAACTTATTCGCAATATTCAAATAAAAAATCAAGTTAAACAAAAAAAATAAACGATGTCACCTCAACATTCAAATCGTGACTCGGAATCTTGATATTTCTTATTGTGAAATTTACGAAGAATTGACATGGTTGGTTGCCATGAATGGCCGGCATGATTCTTGATCCAAAGTTACTTAATTCCTAGCATTTCTTCTTAATTAGGTCATCTCTATGTTTTCCCTTTTTCTCCATTTTCATTGAACTGGTCTTGGCTAAACTCATTGTTCGTATATATCCTGTGTTTTCATTGATTTACTTGGAAAAAAAAAAAACTCTTCTATTACTAATTTAGTTAATTGAATATTCTTATTCTTATTTTTAATCAATCAAATACAACTTAGCTACTGTTTTATTATTGACTAAGAGACGTTGCTTTGAGATTTCAATCACCTTTATTGATCAAAAATATATATTAGGGTTAGGAAATTCTTGTAAAGAATGTAGTTTTTTAATTAACAAGGTGAGAGATATATTTCCCCACCAATTAATGAAAACAAACAAATAAATAAAATCTTGGTCTTTCTTAGTTAAGTGTATATTTGAAATAGCATTTCAACTAGAATTTTTAAAAATATTGATCTTCTTAAATTATTATTTTTTGAATATCTTTGATGCATTTATATAAAAATAAATTTTTAAAAATAAAAAATATTATTTTAATATATCTTTAAATAAAAATATTTTCAAAATAAATTACAAACCCTATCTCGCAGATCTCGCAAAGCCATCTATAGTCAAAACTTTCAAACTTGCTCGGTCCATTTATAACGCAACAAGGTCATGAGGATGCGTAATTTTACGAGGATTGATCACGCATGATTGACGTGAATAGATGAAAATAAAAGGCAATCACGTGACCAAAATGGTTACAAAAATATGGATTGACAAATATACTTACAAGTATTTCATGATAAAAAAAACAGATTTAAAGATAATAAAAATATAAAAACCATGCAAATATATTTAATTAAAAATATGAAAATGAATCAAATTTTAAAATAAATTCCTAACCCGATTATCTCCTTTTCCTCTACTTAAATAAATGTGTTATAATTAGCCGGAGAAAAAAAAAAGGTCCATCCATCCACAACAAAAATTAAATGAACAAGGGCAGTTTTGACAAAAGAAAAGTCGCCACAAGGAGTGGCTGTGATTCCCTGCGAAACTCGGAAAAACAGAGGACGTAACTGATGTCGGCACGTAGATTTCACGAGCACGAAAGGGATAAACATCAACTTTCTTGACGAAAATACCCCTCTGACCCCACGGGCAAAGAGCACTATAAAATCACTTTTATCAGCACCATCTAACAGCAGCATTTATGTCTCTGCGTGGACGGCTCTCGTGAACCCATCTTGCGTTCTCCTATTGGACGAAAGTCACATCACAGCGCCTCCCCAGTCATGATTGATCCACGTCTCTATGGACAGCTGCCCCACTAAACAATTGTTAATTGTTTTTCTAACCCAATTATTATATTAAATTCTGGTTTTGTCCAGCTTTTGAATTCTCTTTCACATTACAATTGTTAATTGTTTTTCTAACCCAGTTATTGTATTAAATTCTGGTTCTTTCCAGCTTTTTAACTATTCTTTACATCAAGCTCGAATAGAAACAGTAAGTAGCTTACAGGCAATCTCATTATGATTACAGGTTCAATTAAAGAAGAAATCAAAGATACGAAATTGGTTATAAATGATCTGCACAAGTTGAAACCCTTGAAGAAATTAATTTTGACTATGAAAAGGTGGTTTGAAAATAGAGGTAAATAAACCTACTTTCACACTCACAGACATTTGCCTGGGAGAGATTGGTAGTTTTAAGTATTTGGACAGTGAGTTTTATTTTTTAAAATATTAAATTAATATTTTTCACTGTTATAAACTATGATTAAGAAGAATAAATATAAAAATAATGTTTTTCACTGTAGCAACAGTTCTACCACGAACACGATATTACAGTGTGGGGATTACTTGTAAGAAACACATTAAACTCTTCCGTTCCCCTGTCATTAAATCTACTAAAAAAAAATAGAACAAGGAGAAAAGACAGTCGACACTTGGCGCATCCAGAAGCCCTAAATAATCGAGGAAACCAAAGACATACTTGGAAACGCAGACACGGGAAGAAAGAAGCCAGCAAAAACAAAGATACTTGACCAATAATACAAACACAAAATCGAAGTATATGGTTAGATGTTCTTCCTTTACTCTCTGCTCTCCCATTGCTCACGACTCTGTATATTCTCTAGTAGTGTACTTAGCGTCTTAATTAACCATCTTGGATTGATTTCTGCTGGCTCTAAGCTTCTTCTTGATCTTAGTTCTTGATGCACCAGCTTTATGGTTTGCATGCTTTAGACTTTTTCATTTTTCTCCTTTTGCTACTCTTCTTATTGAATGTGTTTTCAGGTTCGTACTTTTTTTTGTTTTGAAAAATAAAAAGTTGAAGACTTTTTTACTCTTTTTTATGTGGGATTTGGTTGATAAGTATCATCACGGGATTGGAAATGCAACAAGGCTAGGGTTTTAAACTCTTTTTTGGCTTTAGTTGTCAGATTTTTTAGCTGTTTTGACCCTGTCATATCCAGATTTATTGAAAATGGGGACTAATTTCAATTTCAAGAGCTTCACAAATGACCAGTCAGATGCCGGTGTTGGCCGGCCACCGGGGAATTTTCCGTTGGCTAGTCAGTCATCGATCTATTCTTTAACGCTTGAAGAACTTCAAAACACCATGGGAGGATCATTAGGGAAGGACTTTGGGTCAATGAACATGGATGAGCTGTTAAAGAGTATATGGAGTGCAGAGGAGACGCAGACCGTGGCATCAGCAACCTCTGCTGAGGTACAAGATGGTGTTGGTCTCCAGCGACAGGGCTCGCTGACGCTGCCGCGGACACTGAGCCTGAAGACGGTGGATGAGGTCTGGAAAGACATGTCAAAGGAATATGCTATTAATGGGACTAGTGCTGGAGTTGCTAATAATGTGCCCCAGAGGCAGCCTACCTTAGGAGAGATAACTTTGGAGGAGTTTTTGGCGAGAGCTGGGGTGGTGTGGGAGGATATTCCAGTGGCTGCAAAGGTTAATACTAATGGTGGATTTTTTGGTGATTTATCGCGGTTAGCCAATAATAGTTCAACAATTGGGTTTCAGCAGAATAGCGGTGTGGGATTGAATAACAATAATACCACTCAAATCTCGTTGCAATCTTCGAATTTGCCTTTGAATGGTAACGGGTTTAGATCGAATCAGGCACAGGTGCAGCAGCAGCAGCAGCAGCAACAAATATTTCCTAAGCAGCCTAATATGGGATATATGACACAGATGCCTCCACAAAGTAGTCCTGGAATTAGAGGTGGAATTGTGGGGATTGGAGATCAAGGGATCAATAGCAATTTGATGCAGGGTGGAGGGATGGGAGTGGTTGGATTAGGTGTCGCTACAGGGTCACCTGCGAACCAGCTGTCATCGGATGGAATTGGGAAGAGTAATGGGGATACATCTTCAGTATCTCCAGTGCCTTATGTTTTTAGTGGAAGTGGAAGGGGAAGGAGAGCAGGTGGCGCAGTTGAGAAGGTGGTTGAGAGGAGGCAGAGGAGAATGATTAAGAACAGAGAGTCAGCTGCAAGGTCTCGTGCTCGCAAGCAGGTGATTATCTTGTTTGATATTGTACTTATAATCTACTGGTGTATACAAATAGGTCTTGATTTTAGTTTGTAAGTTTGCTGCAGATTCAATTTCGGTATACTACTTTGAAACCTGTTCTTGCTTGAATTGAAACTCTTCCCTAATCTAGAAGCAATTTAAATATCTTAAGATAAAAGAATGTGAGAAAGTACGAATCTTCTGTGTATTCGATGTATCCAATACTGTGATTATTTCCTGTGTTTTTTCTTACAACTGCACAAGAGTACTTGTACATCGTGCCGAGGTAGAGGAAAGCCAATAATAGGTCATTGGCCATGTTTTGCTGACTGAAGTTACTAGACACTTGATAAGTGTCCATATAAACAAGCTTGCTGTGCAAATGAGAAGAAAGAAGAACGAACCTGTGTATTTAGTTTTGTACACAAATAAGTTGTGTTGAAATATTCCCTCTTGTCACATGTTTTATGTCACCAAAAGTTAAGAAAGAAAAAACATCACAAGTTATCTTCATGTGGTTCATGAATTTTGCTTGCCATTAACCTTCTACTTTTATGATCTATGGCCATGCTGCATGCCAAAACATCATGAAAGATTATGGGGCAGAATGGTAATGTGATAGCGATCTGAAATGAAAATGACAAGATGAGAGTTTTTGAGAAGTCAAGGTCATGAGAAGTTATAAGGATCCCGTTTGTTACAAGGTATAAATGGTTTAAGGATCGCAACATGAAATTGAACTTGTATTGGGCCAAACTCAACAAACGTTAATTAGAAGTTCAACCCCTTCAGTTTATTTTGAATCAAAACATTATATGGGAGTATCAGTAGATATTTAAAAAATAGAGTGTGTTTCATTCTTACTTTTAAGCATGTTCTCAGTATATACTGTTTTTTTCTCATTTCTGTTTTTACCAGGCTTATACGATGGAATTGGAAGCAGAAGTGGCAAAGTTAAAAGTGGAAAACGAAGAATTGCAGAAGAAACAGGTATTTTAGCTTTTATTGCACTTACAATTATGTGTGCCTGCCATATCACACCCACACACTCGTGGTATCAGTATCTATTACAAATTCAAAATCTGTGTTTAGCTATCATTGATTGTGGTTTGGTCGCTGCAGGCAGAAATGATGGAAATGCAGAAAAATCAGGTGCCAAATCTATCTATTACTCAAGATAGAACGAATAATCTTACCTATTTGCTCATAACATGTCTAATGGCCAGTCAATGCTGCTAGCTATATCATTTTCTTATCCGCTTGGTGATTTGAATAGTCTGCATGAATTTTCCCACTTTGTTCTTTATTACGGATGTCCAAACCAAGGTTACGAAAAGGAAAAACATCAAAACATAACGAATAATCATGCCTATTTGCTCATAACCTGTCTAATGGCCTGTCCATGCTGCTATCTATATCGTTTTCTTATCTGCTTGGTGATTTGAATAGTCTGCATGAATTTTCCCACTTTTTTCTTTATTACAGATGTCCAAGCCAAGGTTACTAAAAGGAAAAACATCAAAACATATCGAATAATCATGCCTATTTGCTCATAACCTGTCTAATGGCCAGTCAATGCTGCTATCTATATCGTTTTCTTATCCGCTTGGTGATTTGAATAGTCTGCATGTATTGCATGTATTTTCCACTGTTTTCTTTATCATGGATGTCCAAGCCTAATGTCACTAAAAGGAATTACATTATGCGTGCGGCTATGCATGCATAACTCTATATTATTGCTTTTTTAATGGTTTGCTTGAAGGCATTACAGACATAGTGCCTTCAAATTATGGACAGTATCTTTACTTATTTTCTGGTATTTTTTCTCCGTTTGGTGGTATCACAGGTCATGGAGATGATGACTTTGCAGCAGGGGGGTAAGAGACGGTGCTTGAGACGAACTCAGACAGGTCCATGGTGAATTGAAAGGGTGGTCTGTGATTATACAGTTGAAAATTATGTATGGTAGGTGACTGTACATATTTAATGGAAATGTGTTTTTCTTCTGTAAATGGAGAAGACATGAGTTTTACAGTGAGAAGATCCAGAGTTTTACTGTGACTTAGATTAAACCCTCCAATATCTACATTCTGTGTTTGCACATCATCTGAACTTCTTTGAATAGGTAATTAGATTGGCAAGGAAAGGAAGCAAATTCATTGTGTTAGGAGCCATTTCGTCCAAGTTCTCCTCAAGAGTTGTATTTCTTCTTTTTTTCATTTCATAGTGATCGATTTTGTTCACGTATAAGCCTTATTCATAGGAAAAG
This sequence comes from Populus euphratica, assembly GCF_000495115.2. NCBI lineage: Eukaryota > Viridiplantae > Streptophyta > Magnoliopsida > Malpighiales > Salicaceae > Populus > Populus euphratica. Next base: position 30,898 of record NW_011501684.1, read on the forward strand.
AAGTATTTATAAGCCTCGCTTATTTTCAGCAGGTAGTCTACGAGTTGGATAGATTAATATAAATAAATCATTTGGAGATTTCTTTTTTGGATTGGAAGCGGACCTGAGCTAGAGTCAGGTCATATAAAAAGTATTATTTTAATGATTTTTCAAATATATCCAAACGAGATTTTACAAAAAAATATTTTTTTAATGCTTTTCCAAACAAGAAAAATAATTTAGAAAATATTCAATTCTGCATTTCTAAATGTATTTTTAAATAAAAAAGCAATACCTAGCATGGCTATTCCACTCTCTTGGAAGGTATAGATATAGCTTTTCGGCTAATCACATGTTTTCACGAGATACCAGAGTTACGAACATAAAATTATAGATAAATAAACCTCCTGCCTTGCAATGCCATTCCCGACAACATTCATAATCTGAGCCATATCCATCTGCAAAACTGGCCTGGTTCAGAACTGTATCTCGCACAATTTTATTGCACCAATCAAGTTGCACAAACATTACAGATTTGCATGTCCATATCAAGTTTATGCCATGAAATCCTCGACTCTTCGGAATCTGGAAAAATCACAACATTCAGCTCCTCAGTTGGAAATTATATGCAGTCAGCACATGCTACACCGGGAAATTCCTATTTTGGTGCCCCGAGATCCACAAAGCAGAACATGATACAATAGCCCCTCGCAAAAAAGTTTTAACGTGTTACGTTTCGCAGATCCATCAATTTCAGTAGAATGCGCACCCAAAATGGTCCTTTGCAAGAACAATGTAGTCTAGTCAAGGTAAATATCACCTCCCTCTAATGCTTATTCCTACCCCCAGCTGAGTGGTAACAGCAATAGTTTGTGGTAACAAGTTCACCTGCATGCCCCAAGATTCTATTGCTAGTATGGGTAGCCAGAGGTGCATTCCATGTCCTTCCAGGATAACATCTTCCTACGATCCCTCCCTCTAAATGATCTAGCAAGAAGACTACCACTAACAGGTTTACACAAACCAACATCGACAACAGAAGTACATTTTGCACTTGGAGATGCCTCATCCATGAAATAGTCAAACAACATTGCAAGATAGCGCACTTGATGAGCTAAGACATGATTTTCTTGATCCAAAGGTAGCAGCTTTAACATATAAAGATTTACCTGCAGAACACCAAAATGAAACATAAATTTGTAGTATTTCAGCAAAGAAACTAACACCACATTTTAAACAAACAACACAAAATGAAAACTGAAAATTATGATAATTAGGAGGGTTAACACTAAGGTGAGAAATCACCAGGATGCAACTCTAGGCAAACATTAATGGAAAATTGATTTCAAAGCAGAACATTCGAATACCCAAAATAACTGTAAGGTAGAAGTACCATGTTAAGGTGTTATTCACACAAAGTTTGACAACCACTAAATGCCCGCAACAATAATCTACTAGTGGTAGTATTCTGCAGTATAATTATGATGTCTTAGTTTACTAATGTGTCTCCTAAATAAAAGCTAGCTATTCCATAAGACATTGTTTGTTCACCTCAGCTTCCATGGCTCGAAGTTCGTTGTACCGTCCAGAGCCATTATTCTCATCATGATTTTCTGCAGCACTGTACAGACTCAAGCCAAAGAGAGGAGGCCTAAGAGGATACTCCATGCTGATTTTAACCTGCCATAAAAAAAAAAAAAAGAAGAAGAAGAAGAAAATTGACATTACATGTCAACAGTTGGTTAATGAAGGACCAATACTAGGGAATATTTAAGCTAACCTTTGCTTCTAACTTGACTTTCTTCTCTCCGTCATCCTTTTTCCTTATTAAGACAAGAGTATATTCTTTAACCCCATAATCCACCCATGACTTTTCAGCTATTTCATGGTATTTAATAGAAGCATCGGTTTCTACCTCTGGCTCAATTTGTGAAAGCTCATCCAAATCACTATCAGTATCCAGCAAGAGATCAAAATCTTCTTCATGTTTCTTGAAACTTTGTGATTTCACCTTACTAATTGGTGATATAATGCTCTTCGATATTAAACTCAGCTGCCTGGAATGCTCTATAGTAGATACTTTTGGAGCAAGCTTAACATCATTCACAGCAGAAGCAGCTGCAATTAGAGATGGAAGCTCCCCATCTTCCCTAGCACTCTCCAATCTTCCATCCATATTGACATCTATTGGTTCCTGAACTATATTCGTATCAGTAACAGCCAAAGTTGAAGCTTGATTAGGTGGAGGCCCTGCTGGCGACCAGCCATGTAAATTGCATAAAGGTGTATGCAAAACCCATGGAACACTTTCACAATTCAGAGGAGGCCATTCAAGCTTCATAAGCGATTCAAGTTGTTCCCTGTAAGCCAATCAAAGAATTCCAACTTTTCAACTTAAAGCACACCTTATCACAATGACAAAGAAGACAACAAGGGAGCCACAGAATGAAAACTAATACACAAAATAAGAGGCAACATGCACACATCAAAAGTCATAAGAAGTAAAACAGATTAACACTACAAAAAAATCCACAATATGAGTCACTACATTATCTCATAATAGATGCCATTGTAATCCTAGCTGAATGAAACAAAGATACGAAAGCTTATACTGAGATTTGATCACATTTTGGTACCCATCCCCAACTCAATTGTCTAGTCTTCCCCTAATCATCCAAGACTTCAAACAGACAGATCAGTGACTCACACAAGAGCCAGCTGAGCCCTTTTCCGAGAGCGAATTCTTTGCACAACTGTCTGCACCCGATTCTGTTGGCGATACAGTGACAATCCAGATAAAACAATCTCGTTTTTAGCAGTTTCACTGCTTGCAGTTTCAAGGTCGCTGAGTAACGGGGCTGTCTCAGGTAAGAAATCAATTCCTGCCAAATGCTGGGCCCATTTATATGGACGTGAAGTTCTCCTTTCATCAAATGCAAGGTTGTCACCTACAATGAGCTTTGCTGACTGCATTGGCATCAAGAACAATTATCATAATATGGAAAAGAAAATGAAGGAAGGAACAACAAAACTGGGAGGGGTGGTGGCAGATAAGGAGAACAAATCAGTACCTGCTGAGGCAGCTCAGCTCCAGTGTCATTGGGAAATAAGTTGCATAAGATGTTATTTTCTGGTCCTTCAAGTGACCCTTCAACCCCAACACATACAACATTCAACTTCAGCAAGTATTCAAACTTCAGCGTAATGAGTTTTGCAGATTTTGGATCAGAAATCTCATCGTCAAATATATGGAGAAAAACCTTGAGCGGATGAGCTTGATATGATCCTGCCTGATCAACGCCCTCTTTGCTTTGAACCCTCTTTGGCCTCTTTCTCCTTCTTTGACCATCATCTTCCTCATCAGGTGCATCGTCCTCCAACCTGGAAGTCTCTACATTGGTAGAGATACCTGATCCATTCAACAAACATCACTGTATAATTCTCTCCAACCATGTAAAATCACAAAAAAAAGTAAGTTTCTACAAATCACATACTGCTGTCCTTATTCGCTTGCTGACGAGCAAATGCTTGAGCATCTTTAACACTTCCCACCACCTCCAGATCAATACATTCTCCAAATGCTTCCTTTTGCGCCAACAACTGCGAGTAAATCACATAAAGTGGAGGCGGAAGTAACTCCGCCAAGTTATGCTGCTTTAATTTCTTGGTATGCAGAACCCCTAACTGATTCTGTACTGGCAATGAAGCTTTCTTAAGCGATTTAAGATGCGACGGCAAACTCAACAAGAACTTCTTCCTATTCGCAATAGTCTCCAACAAACCTTTCTTCTTCTGTTCCAGTTTCTCACGCAACTTACACAGCTCTTTTCTCTAACCCAAAAAAAAAAATCACCATCTCAAAACCTTAGTTACGAACACTAATCATTTCCCATAATATCAATTCATTTAAATTAATTACCTGATGAAGCTCATAATTTAGTCTCTTCAGCATCAAATTATGCGAAGTATCAGTAGACAAATTTGACCCTTTAATATGCTGAGGAGCGTCGCGAAAAAACTCATCTTCATTTACAAGTTCAATATCAGGATATTTAGATCTAAAATCCTTGCAAGCTTTTATAGCTTTAAGATAATGGCTCTTCTCATACATCAAATTATGTAACTGCAAAGTCGTAAAGTCCACCGGAGCTTTTGCTTTCTCCGTCTCCGCTTTCACTTTATCTTCCTCCAGCAAAATCGACCTATTGACCTAAAAAGGAAAACCCAAAAACCCTAACCGTAAACAAATGAAAGAAATTGAGAAAGGTTTTGGACTTTTGATTTGTTTGGTTTACCTGGCGGAGATTGACGAAGTTGAGGAACATTTGAGCGATGAATTCGGGAAGTTGAGATTTGGATTTGGACTCTCTTTTCATAGAGAGGAGTTGGGAAATGATCTCCTCTACGGAGGATTTGGTTTCTTTGAGTGATTCGTAGGAAGAGAATTGCATGTCTTCTTCCATTGCCACTGCCTCCACTATCTCGCCGTCCTCCATCTTCTCTTCCTCTTCTGCTTCCCTGCTCTCCTGATTGCAACTTAACCAGCGCACTTGACTGAACTCTGCTGCTGAGCTTGGTTATAAGGCCCGGTACAAGTCTTTGGTTGCGGATTGATTAGGTTAATTGGTCAATCCCT
>NW_011501685.1:0-2393 GCF_000495115.2 Populus euphratica
TGCACCTGAACAACAAAAGTGGGTAATCAAGCTTCTGGGTTATGATTATGAGATTGTTTACCGTCTAGGCCTTGAGAATCTGCAGCGGATGCCCTTTCACGCAAAGCTGATAGTCCAGTTCTTCACCATTTGCACACGCCAAAAGTGACCATATGGAATGACATTCAGAAGGCATATGTAGGTAACTTTTACATTCAATCTCTCACTAACCTGACAGCTACCCCATATGTTGGTCTGTATGCATGGCGAAATGGGTTGCTCTTCTTTAAAGGCAGAATGGTCGTTCATTTTCAAGCAGCTCTGCAATCACAGTTACTTCATGAAATGCACAATACAAAGATTAAAGGACATTCTAGGGTCTCATGCATGTTCAAGAAATTATCCTAACAGTTTTACATGCCTAAGATGTATCAGGCAGTGCAAGAATATGTAAAAAAAATATGATACTTGTCAGTGGGTGAATCTAAAACATCATCTCCAGCAAGCCTCCTATAACCATTACCAATTCCATGTTAAGTTTGGGATGACATCACCCTCAATTTCATTAAAGGCCTTCCAACCTCCCACGGAAAAGACACCATCTTAGTTGTGGTTGATCGTTTGAGTAATTCTGCTCATTTTATCTCTTTGACCCATCCTTTTACTACTAAAATTATGGCCGAACGGTTTGTTGAAGGTGTCATTAAACTGCATGGTTTACCCAAGACCATCATTAATGATCGGGATCCTATATTTATAAGCAAATTCTAGCAGGAGTTCTTTCACATATCTGGCACCAAGCTACAACTCAGTTAAGCCTACCATCCACAAATGGATGGACAAACAGAAGTGGTTAATCATTGCATTGAGCAGTATCTCAAGGGTATGGTTCATTAGTGGCCACGCTGATGGAGCACCTATTTCCCTTGGGCTAAGCTCTAGTACAATACTACATATCATGCATCCACTGGGATGACCCCTTTTCAAGCCTTATATAGTTGTCTACCTCCTACAATTCCTATATACCATCATGACAATTCTTCAGTTCAGGAAGTTGACATCAGTTTAGAAGCTCATGACGATTTGTTACGTCAACTCAAATGTAATATGGAAGGTTCCATTAATCGCATGAAACAACTTATAGATAAAAAATGTCGGGATATTTCTTTCGAAGTGGGGGATTTAGTGTTACTCTGACTGCATCCTTATAGGCAACATACCATTTTCAAACGTGCCCACCAGAAGCTCGCTACTTGCTTCTATGGTCCATATCCAGTGCTATAAAAACTTGGGGCAGTAGCATACAAACTTTAGTTGCTAGAAGGTGTTCGTATTCATCCGGTGTTCCATGTCTCACTCTTAAAAAAAAATAATGGGTATTCGGTGTTCCATGTCTCACTCTTAAAAAACAATATGGGTGACTTTTCGTTGCCATTTGTTACAGATGATGGGGTGGTTGTCCTCGACCCTCATCAAATTTTAGATACTTGTTGGGTCAAACTGGGCAATAAATTTACAGTAAACTATTTAGTACAGTGGAAGCATCTTCCGATTGCAGATGCCCTTGGGAGCCATATCACTCTTTGCAGGAATGATTTCCTTCCATGGACCTTATGGACAAAAGCCCACTTAATAAGGAGGTTAATGTTAAGCCATGACGTTCTGAACGAAGTCCTAAGCTAAATTCCAAATATTTGGGTTAAGCAGTGAACATGGGAACATGCATGTATGCTGCAAGACGTGGAAGGCGAACATGCATGGTATATGCAACGTGGGAAAATGATGAGTTGGATCGTGAAAAGTGACAAACAGTGGTGCAACAGGAAATGGTCTTCCATCAGTGCAAGACTACATTATTTTAGTGTTATGTTTTAACTTTGTTAACTTATGTATTACATGGGCAAAATATATTTGCTTACAGTTAGCTTTTCTTTGTAATTCAGTTTATTTGTTGTTTCGAATAGGGCTGGCTTATTTAAGCAGCTAAAGCTTTCATTAGTGGATATAAAACAAATATTGCATTCAACCTGTGGTACTTTCTCACCCTAAGAGAAAACAAATTTCATTAGCCCATTACACTTTGTAACTGGGCTCTATCAATCTGTTTAGCAAAAACTGATTTGCACTTCTCCTTTCAATTGCTTGGATTCTAAGTAAATTTGGTGATGAAACAACTCAAAATTACTTTGATTCGTTATTATATTTCTTGTATTTGTGGTACATTATTGATTAGTACTTAAAAGCGCATTTTTATCAAGGTTTTATATCATCATTTTTCACTTGAAGTATCAATAACTCCTTAACTAAAGCATGTTTTATAATAATATATCTAATAATATAAGATACCTTTAATTTATGGTAAATATTTATTTTAAATACAGGCCTATCACATAAATGAAAGGATTAATTGATGA
>NW_011501685.1:9378-9581 GCF_000495115.2 Populus euphratica
TCAAGTGCAAAATGATGATATAAAACCATGATAAAAATGCACTTTTAAGTACTAATCAGAGCCCAAGATCTAAAAAGGCCATTTTGAAGTCTAAATTATTGCAACAACAAAGAAGCCCAAATGTGTCCTCCAGCCCGAGTATTGTTCAATATTTTGGCCATATCTGGAGTTCTAGAAGTCCAAATGAGCTGAATGTTTTACAA
>NW_011501685.1:10110-30835 GCF_000495115.2 Populus euphratica
TACTACTACTACTACTACTACTACTACTACTATTACTACTATTATTATTATTGTAATTATTGTTATTGTTGTTATTACTATTATTATTATTGTTGTTGTTGTTGTTACTATTGTTGTTGTTTATAATTATTGTTTATAATTTGTACAATTAACCTCTCTGTGGTTCGACCCCGGTCTTGCTGGGTTATTTATTACTTCGACACTCCTGCATTTGGGAGAAGACATCAATCTTTTAGTTGTGTCAATTATCCATATATATTTTACTTTTTTTATTTTGAAATTTTGAAATTTTTATAAACATAAATTTAGTGAGAAAAGTAACAAAGATTTTTATATGGGTGCGTTAATAGCTAAACGCATTGAAAATAAATTTATGAATTTTAAATTCTTTTGAAAAGCAATTAAAAATGCCAAAAATGATGCAAACACATCAAAAATATATTTTTTTAATTTTTTTCATTAATTATGGATTTTTTAAAAAAATTATTAATAAAATAAGAGAAAAAAATCTGGTTATGACAATTTCTATATTGATATTATTAGCTATTAAAATTGAAAAGTAAACTAAACTACTATAGCCTTTTGTGCAAGATGTGCTATCCATTAAGTGTTATTTATTTATTTTATCAAATGTATCTAGGATTTTATAGACTAGATTATGGATGTGTCCCTCTTCCACTCTATAAACTATCTACCCAAATCTTTAGAGATGGGCTAATAGGACTCCCAGTTTGCAAACTGATCAGAGTCCCTAAGAGTTTGCCTGCTTTAAAATCTCATACTTATGAAATAGTTATACAACCCTTCAATTTTTTGTGATGGTCAAACTGATCCAAACAGTAGACATTAACAAATTAAAAATAATTATAATAAAGGAGGGGGTGTTTTTTGTACCCTTCTTTGCATAATATTATTATTCACTAGAATTGTGCTTTTTTTTTAATTTATGTTTTTTTTCAATTTTATCCTTTAAAATTAGGTTTATTAGGGATTGAGATTCATAATCTTTTTCAATTTATTTTTTATAAGGTTATTCTAAACTCATGACTCGGATCACGAGTTTGACAGGTTAACTTGGTTGACTCGAGTTTTTTTTTTAATTGATTTTTTTCTCAATTTTATTTTTCAACATTAAGTAGATTAGAAATCAGGCCTTGTGATTATTTTTTTTATTTGCTTTCTATAAGGTTATTTTCATCTCAAGGCAAGTTAACCTTAGGTAACTGAAGTTGTTTTTTGTGTTCTTTTCTTTATTGATTTTTTTTAATTTCATCTCTCAACACTGTGTTAATTAAGAATTGAGCTTCATAATTTGTTTTAATTTATTTTCTATTAGGCTATCCTAATCTCACTATCTAATTAGCGAGTTTAGCAAATTTATCTAGGTTGACTTAGGTTATTTTTTTAATTATTTTTTAATTGATTTTTTTCAGTTTCATTTTTCAATATTGAATTTATTGGAGTTTGAGCTTTTTAATTTGTTTTGACTTTTCATGGGTTACCATGATCCAATATGTTGTTTTCTCAATATTTATTAAGAAAATATCATCTTAAATATTTATTTTGAATCAAACTAAGTTTTTATCAGTCATCCGGGTTGTCTTTAGACCTGTCAAGGTAACCGAGTCACATTAAATCAATTTCCAAATGATTTAAAATTTTCTTTTCTACTAGAATTTTTTTTAGCAAAACCTAAGCTTTTTTTTTATGTTAAGGAATCTTTGATCCAATCCACAATATAACACATACCAATGATCTAGTAATTATTAATCATTCATCTTGTAGGGAAAAAAAGACAAAGATTTAAATTTAGAACCACCAAATTAAAATTCATACTATGAATATGTCTCCTTGGAATCATGTGCCACCATATTTCATAACATAGAAGATTAGCTAACATATAGAATAAAGTCTCGGGAATTACAAGAGACAAAGCAAGCCAGGCCATATTTCAAGTACAAGATATAGTATTAATCATTCTACATTGATCCCAATTACTAACTGTAACAACTTGAAATTTTAAAAGCTTTTGAGTTTTGAATTTATATGAAAAATGAGTTAAATTTATTTTTCTCATCTAGATTAATTCAGTAATCCTTAAATTCCTTTTTAATATAATGTTTGGGGTCAATTTATGTCATCATTAATTCTACCAAAACTTCATTAGAGTTTCCCCTTAAAAGTTTTTTAGTATTCAACTTGCAAAAGAACTCATTTCAATTTAGCACATATGATTTGGTCCAACTATCTTGGACAATTAACCAACACATTTCCAATCACACAAATTATCTCATCTCAATTTAGCACATATGATTTGGTCCAACTATCTTGGATAATCAACCGATACAATTCAACGATAGCCTCATGGCTACTCCCATCACATAAGTTATCACCAATCCTTTAATAAATCACATCATTTTCAAACATTACATTTAACACATACATGGATATAATATTTAAACATAAAGTATACACAATAAAATTAAAAATTGTCAATTAACTATACTTTATTGAATTCATTCATATGATAAAATACTATCAATTTGATTACATGACATAATAGGTAATTTTAGTTTACATTTACATATTCATTTCCTAAAGTTAAAGACTAAAATAAACAAGTAAAACTGCTACTCTGGTCGAGTTTATAAAGATCCTAAAATGAACATACATCATTTTAAGTACACATCATAATTACAAATATTAAGGATTAAATAATACTTCCAAAACTCTATCCTTAAACTTTATTCTAACTAAAATAAAATATTTCTTCTAACAATTAACTTTTTAGGCTTTGTCATCTACAAGAGTGACATGCAAATCTGGTTAACCACAAGGTACTAATGACCCCGGCCATACATACAAGAATGTTAATACAATCTTCATGACACTTTCACTTGCCTTTTTATATCTTTTTATTTCAATAATAAACATACAAATATAAATTTAAGGAATTTATAGTTATATAATTTTATAACATTCTAAAAGTGGCATAAAATATCAAGAACCTTTTTGAAACTTTTAAACGTTCAACTTTTCTCGACTGTTGCCCAACTTCTGTAGTCTCCCTTGCATTAATAGGGTCAAAGTTATCATAACTAAGGAATTCATTATAAAAATTTTCTTTCAATTCATATCTTTAACTCAATTAAAGGAAATTCACATCGTTATGCACATCATGAGAAATTCAAACCTTGCACATATTCAAAACACACCCATCCATTCCCATGCAATAAATAACCCTAACATAAACACATAAACCAATAAATAACCATTAACTTTCCTACATCTAGAACCTCTCTATAGTGTTGTATCTCTCATTTTTTGTCATCTTGTATAAGACTACTAAAATGACTTCCTTTACACTATTTTTTAGGCTGTTTATTTCAGTCTTCTTTTGCACCCTAATATGACCATATAACAACTCGTATTCATTCCATCTTCATTTTTAAAATATGTTGTTTAAACATTCGTATTTCATTAACACAACTCACTAGGAAAACAATCACGGTACATGTTATTACCTATTTTTTACCCTGCAAAAAATCAAGAAAAAATAGATTAAAACAATACAAAATACAAAATACAAAAGGATGCACATGAAGAAAGCTTATAAGATTGCCCAAGTTGGTAATGAAGGATCAAAATGACAAGTTAAAATAATAAAGAACCAAAATGTACAAGATTGATAAAATTGACAACCCAATCCTGATTGACAAAAGACCAATTTGGTGAAAATATTTTTATTTGGGGAAAATAAATATAATTGAATGAGTAAGAACTCAATAAGGATTTTTAAAGGCTTAATCAATTTTATTGAGGACTTGATTGCAAGGAAAATCATTTTTTTAGAGTCAATTTGGGTTTTAATTAAAAAAATTAAAGTTTGGGAGATTCAAATTAGACTTTGAAAAGTTTAATTAGTCAAATCAGGGACATAATTGTAAAATCAAATTAAATTTTGATAGGTAATTACGGGTTTGATTAAAAAAATTCAAATCCAAGAACCAAATCATAAAAGTTGCAAAACTTCAAAGGCTGAAATTGACCAAATCATGGGCTAAATTGAAGAAAATTAAAAGTTTGATAGTCAATTAAGGGTTCAAATGCGCACATCGAAACCAAGGACCAAGATCAAAATAGCACTAAACTCTAGGGCAGATGATTAAGTTTGACGAGGTGAAATTGTATGAAATTAAAAGTCTGAGAGACAATTAAGGGTGCAATTAAAAACAATTAAAAGAAAAAAAACTAAAATGATATCTATCAGATCCCAAATTAAAGACCCTAATTTCTAGGTATTTAACCCAAATGACCCGTCGTTTAGCCTCTGTTCATCTTCTTGCTTGATAGTTCACGATTGTCAAGTTAAAATCTTCTAAAAGCTTGTTGTTGAGTTCTAGACCATCATATGACATGTGATTTTTTTCAATGGAAGAGGAACATCCACTTTATAATCCTATTTCCATGAAATTGGATGTTTACATCCCTATTCTTCCATAGAAATCTCCATCTTGCCCCAAAGCAGCCATCATTCAATTTTCAGATTATGAGCTGATCGAGTTGGCACCTTCAAGCGGGTAATATGGAGCTACAAACCTCCAAATTAAACAATGTTGGATCCAAATAAAAGATGTGCACCCCTCTACCAATTTTAGGTGATCTTTAACTACTCTAATGTCAGAATTACTCTGATGAAGCCTTGAAAGTAGTCAACTCAGTTAGCTTGATTGAGATACCCATTTACACATAAACACCTATTTTTTTCATGTGTTCACACTTAGAAATTCATAGAGGGTTCTTATTAAAGGTTGAAAACACTTCTCTCAATATCAAAGAGTTAAAACACTTCACCTTGACCACCACGTTTAATCAAAACCACCTAAATCCAAAATCATCTATCATGTGATAAAACCAACCTAGTTTTGTTTTGTTAGAATCCTAACAAACTCATCTAGAAGCTCTGAATCAACATATAAAAGTATAGATAATCTGACAAAAAAGTGGGGATAAGAAAAGAAAAGGGAAGGAATTTGGTTAAACTTTAAAGGATTCAATAATGAGTTTAAGAGCTCAAAAAGGTTCAAAAGTTTGGCTTTATTAGGTTTAGTGATAAGAAGAAAGAAAAGCAACAACAAAAATGTACTCTTATTGAAGATTTTAAGCTTGGAAGGTATACTTTTATAAACTTTGAAAGTGGAGTTTATAAGGCCTGCTGGATTCAAAATCTTTGTTTATTGTATAATGCAATTTTTTTTTTAATATATTGATGTGAAGATTAGTGTCTTGGTATGTTAAACCTGCATTTAGTTTGATTGAACTATGCTAAATATAGCAGCAAGGTGTTTAATATTTTTCTGGTTTGTTAAAGCATTGTTCAAGGCTCTGGAGTTTTTTTTTAATCTTATGAAGTGTTAAAGTGTCAATTTTGAACCTCATATTGATTAAGCATGCTTATTGTTTTGATTTGGTAGTTTTGGAAAATGAAACTTAATAGATATTTATGATGATTTGATGCTTTTATTAGTTTTTTTATTCAATAATGCTTAATATTGATAATATAGTTTATAAGGACTAAAAGCACTAGGTTTAGAGGTCTAAAAGTCCATTTCTAGTTTGGCAGCTTATTCTTCAATTATGTATTTTTGTTGGGCAATTTTCTTAGTGCTTTTAGAAAGAACATTGTCTTATCCCTATAATTTGAACTAATTTTAGTCCATTTCTTTGCAGTAAACCATCCGAGCAACTTGATTGGTTAATAATCTAGGATTTATTTATATCATAACAAGTTTTTAGGGGTTTTAATCCTAGGGTTATGGTTTAGAAACATCTATATTGACCTACAAAACTATCATAATTACTCCTTTATGATGCATGTTCTATACAATATATAATGGACCTCAAAACATGTCTATGGTTGTATAATTTTGTCAATAAGGCCATACTAAAAGGTTTTATCAATATAGTTCCTATAAGTAAGAATTGAAGTTTGATTCTTAATTATTGACAAATAATATCTTATAACTCCTAACTAGTCATGTGAAATACAATTCCACATTAGATGTCTAGGAGCAAATGTTTGGTTGTTCTATCTATTTAATATTGTACAATATAATTAGATGTATGTATAGGTCAGGGGTGTTTGAGAGTGTAATAGCAGTTGCTTTTCAAAGTGCTTTTTACTAGGAAATGTATTAAAATAATATTATATATATATTAAAAATTATTTTTTATATCAGCACATCAAAACAATCCAAAAATATTAAAAAATAATTTTAAACAAAAAAATTCAAATTTTGGCCAACCCTCATTTGAAACGCAATACCAAATAAGGGTTTTCTCTAGGTTTCAACAATCGTGTATTATCAAGTAAACAGGTCTTTTGACTGAAAGGATTAAGAAAGGATGATTATTCCCTTTACATAGCTCAATCAATTGTCAATAGATTTAGTGATTATAAAGGAGTCGTGGTGTTCAGTTAAATGAGGATGTTCTTGTTGGGTTTCCTAAAAAACATATACATAGCGAAAACAATAGATTTAAAATTTTTCAGGAGTCTCAAGGATCTTGTTAGATAGATCTAAAGTTGTTTAGGGTTTATACAAAAATTACCTAAAAATTAGATGTCCTTTTCAACTTTGAATATTTATTTAAAGGCTGGATTGTCACAAACCACAAGTCATTTAAGTATTCGGTCTCTAACAGTAATCCACACGACCCACCTATAAGAAATCTCTTAAACCCTTTTCGTAGAGAGAGATTGTTATACCTTAGAGTGCTAATTCTTTTCTTTTGTGTTTTAGGTGTTTACATATTGTATTTTTTTCACCTTTCTCTTAGGATATAAGACGTATAATATTTTATTTATAAGAAAGTGTAAAACTCTATAAATAACAAAATAACATTTTTCTTCTTAAATAATATTAATCAATCAAGTCCCTAGTTGATTTTTATAGGTCTAGAATTGTAATTCCTTGTATTAATTACATTATAGTTCTTAATTTCTAAAATTAATTTACAATCAAATCACACTTGATTAATCATTTCATTTTAATTTTTTTACTAATGCTTATGTGTGTGACCTATTAGGTTTCCTAATAAGTTAGCCCAAATATAAATCATAATCTTAAATAAAATAGGATTAAACAAATTAATTTATTATCAATTCAACAATTAATTGATTTATATTTGAAGATCAAGTATAATATCTAACAACCTGTCATGATCTTTCAAATATTAGAAAAGTTAATAGTGGTTTAACTTAACCTTTTAGTGATTAATTTCTCAATGTAATTATTATCCTTTCATCATAAATGTTCTGATTTAAACATTATAATATGTAGTGTCTGCTTTGTTAAATCATTTTAATTCTCAACATTATAGTCATTGATTCTTTAAATAAGATTTTAAAACTCTTTTCAAAACTCATTTCATTCCATTTTGACTAAGGATTTCACAATCAATACTATTTGAAAACAAATAAAATATTTTTTTAATTTATCTAGGGTGATGAATCCTCTCTTGATTACTCAAATACCTTTATACTCCATATATATCCATTTGTTACCTTTGATTAAGACAACATGTCGTTAGGATAAAGCATAATATTTTTTTATAAGATAACTTAGTGATCTCAAGTGTAAAAATCACTTACACAATTATCACAAGTCTTTCTATAGACATAAGTGATATTTCCATATGGAATTTTCTTACATGTCTATTTAGTATATATATCATCTGACAAGCATATACATATTAGTTTCAGGTATCTCTCATATCTCAGTTTATGAAATCAATTGTTTTCTTTCATAAAGAAATGAACATAATATGTACCAATCTCAATAGCTCTAATTACTATTTAGTCTTAATAGAACATTGATCATAAATATTTAAAAATAATGTTTTGATGCAATAAGAATCTTATAATTATAATAATTTAATAATTTTATTTGCAAAATATTTTTGTTTCATAAACTTTATACTTACCCTAGACTCATTAATTAAATATTAGATTCATTAATTAAATATAAATTAATATTAATAATAAAAAAATCATTCTACATAAAAAAAAAAAATCAATGTTATATATAACCAACTGAGAAGCAGATCTATCTAACTTGATTTTTGTTTTGAATCGAACCTCCTGAATTTGAGTGTCATCTTCAGCCATTTTCTACAGCTACAGCTTTATCCATGCATGGCCAAATTAATAATCAATCAAAATTGTTATTCTTAATTGGCGGGGCCTTCGAAATTTTGAGTACACAACACCGAGCACGATTCCTACAGAAAAATCTAACAAATAGCACTGTATCTTCTTCGAAGCCAAAACCTTCTAGATTGACTTAATTGCAAGTGGATTTAATTCCAAGGTTAGGTTCTTACGATTTTTTTTTTAATTTTGATGTGGATTGTTTGTTTTTAACCAAACTAGAAAAATGGGCTTAATTTTCGTGTTTGTGATAAGTGGATGCCACTTGAATATCGAATCCAAAACAAAGCTCCAGTTAGGAGAGGGTGGTTTTGAGTTCTGTGTCTTAGCTATGCAGCCATGGAAGTTTTTCTTGTTTTAAATAAGAAGACAGAAAAGCCAGACCCTACGGTCATCATCTCCAGCTTATTTATGCCTGGCTTCCCAGATCCCAAAACTGAAAAATCATAAATATATATTAAACAAACAAGTTGCTGTTCCAAGTCAGAGTGTTTTGCTACCTGATCAGTGCCAACAAACTCCACTTTCGTTTCCTGTCGTTAGTTAGAATGCTGTAACCATTGATTACTGAAACTAACAGTCTGTTTCTATTATATAATTATCATGATCCAATACAAACAACACTGTTCAGGTATACATAATAGCAATGATTAGCATGACATTTACCTAATAAAGAATCCAATCACACTAATAATGCCTATAACTGCTGATTTCCTATTTCTCCCTGAAAAAAAGATTTGATGTCACCTCAACATAACCTCAACATAGTACGATTCAGTCGGTACTGACCCACCATCTTACATGTATGCTTTATATATAATGATGTATTCCAGGCAAACTAAAGCAGTTAAGAGCGATGTCAAGCTGAGTGCAGAGCATGGTTCGCGAGAGCTGAGGTCATATTGGAGACATCAAGATCTACATTCCACCACTGTCAGAATGCCAAGATTCAGGAGATGTGGGATCAGAGGTTGGGATTCTATACCAATTTTCAAAGCAACCCAGATTATTTACAGTTGGAAACTACTAACTTAACTAACCTAAGTTTGCCAACCCTAATCTAGACTGATCATGTGAAGCTGTACTCAGCCCATGAAATTATCAACTTCTTTGCCGCAAAATCTTGTGATGCCTCCCACCTACCTGGACCTACCAGACCCCTGATGTTTCCCTTCCCAAGTAGGGATAGATTAGCTGTCTCACTCACAAATCACATGTAATAAAAAGTGGCTTCTGGATGGACTCTCTTGGAGAACACACTTCCAACCCCTTTGATGATCTGTAAACAAGACAGGCAAGGAGGTGAAGATGGAAATTGTTTGCTCTCATTCTGGCGCAAGCCTAAGGCAAAGGACTGTCTTTCAATGTTTCTTTTTTCCTTTTTCTTTTTCCTCTCTCTCAGTATTTTCACCATCTATCGGTTAATAGATTGACTGAATCCAGATAGACTATGACATCAACAAATTCTAGGCAAAAGAATGATCAATAACCAATGGCTAAAATAAATTCCAAATACATAAATACGCTATCATTGTAAGCATGCTAATAATAAATATGTTCCCGTTCCAACATGTTTATAGTTTATTCGGTTATTCAATAATCAATTTCTAGATAAATCAGAAAACATTGGAAATATTGTAAACCAAAGAAAGCAATATACGTAAACTCTTTTGTCTAAGATCTGTAAAAGAATCCAGAAAATACAAGTAAAAAATATTATCAAAGTAGACTGTTGTAGAAGATACACATGCAAGTGGAGCTAGGTCAACTACCTATCAAGTAAACCAAAATCAGGGGAACGCGAGAGAACTAAACACAATATGGCATGCATGATTTCATTTGCACTCTAGAAATCAGCGCATAGCATAAATTGATCTAACCATACTCCCAGTAAGAAATCACCGGGCACCTGAATAAATGGCCTATAGCTAGAAAATGTTGATTTATTTAACTTTTACTAGAACGGCAGATGTTAATGTTTACTAGAACTGCAATAAAAGCATTAGACAAAAGAAATTTTAAATTCTACTGAATCTAAAACATAGAAAAAGATTCTATTACATGTGGTAGAGGTAAGATCAAACTTCATACAATTAAGAATACAAAACATGGTATTTTCCTCGCCTTCCTATCCGCCAGCTGAATTATACACCTCTTACAGTTTAAGGGAATCAGATACAAATGGAATAAAATGAAAAGGCCAAGAATAGAAAAGAAAAAAAACAATAATGAAAATCTGCAATTTGAGGATCGAGAGTGAAAACCATGTTTTATGAACTGAGTCCCCTGTTTGATGTCTGGATTTGTCGCGCAGGCATATCTGCTTTGCAAACCGCTATAACCTCAGCAAAGACGGAGAAGAAGACCTTCAATCAGTCATGGTGTAAGCATGCCACTTAATTAAACTCAGCAGCAATATCAATGCAAGATGAAATACGAAAAGCACAATTTGCAGTGTGAAATTATCAAAACCCGCCTTATAAGTAACTCCTCAATCTTATCACAGCCAAACAGCCCCCCTCCTCTCAACATGATACTGAAGATGATTCTCAAACTTACCTAACATAAAGGTCATGTTTTGTTTCATGTTAGGTGATTCAGGTTTTCACACAGTCTATGCCATTGCGCTTTCTTTTGTTAGACTTTGAAAAGAAGCAAATTTGAGCCCAACTCTTTTTCTGCTTTACAGGTCGGGCTTTGATGTTCCTCTTTTCAACAAGTTCGGCCATGTATTGCACAACAGCCTGAGACAACACAGATCAGATAGAGAAGACGAGCTTCAATCAGTCATCGTGTAAGCAAATTAAGCCTTTAAATAGAGATCGGATCCTATGTAACAACCAAATGCAAGAGTACACATACCTGGGCGCCTTTTTCAGCTATATGTCTTGGTGGTACTTCCAAAGGATTTTCTTCTACACGTAAGATACGAAGTCGTGTTAGCATCCTAAAAGAGTCTGGAAGGGCGTGTATCTGGTTATTGCTAATATCCAGCTCTTCAAGATTCTCAAGGTTCCCGATAGACCTTGGTAGGGATTGCATATCAGCAAAATTGTTTCCTATATTCATCTTGATGAGTGAGATAGCAAAACACAAGCTCTCAGGCACTGACTCAAGCTCATTGAAACTTACATCAAGCTCCTTCAAGCTTAATAGAGATGACATTGTTGTAGGCAACTGTTTGATGTTATTGTACCGAACAGATAGAACCTCCAAAGTCTCTATCTTTCCAACAGCTTCTGGCAGTGCCTTGAGTCTGTTATAGTCTGCACGAAGCTCCTTTAGTGACAAACATTTGCCAATAGTATATGGGATTTCTTCAATATCATTGGTCTCCACATTTAAATTTTTCAGACTAACAAGTGAACCTATCGTATCAGAGAGCGAAAAGAGCCGATTTGAGCTCAGATCAAGCTCCTGAAGTCGAACCAATCTGCCAAAAGTAGCAGGCAGGGACGATAACTGGTTACCCCTCACATCCAGAACAACCAAACTAAGAAGATCCCCAATAGATACTGGGAGTTCACCAATTCTATTGGCATGCAAATCCAACTTCGTCAATGATGACAAACCTCCAATAGTGTCTGGCAACGCCACAATCCTATTATCAGACAAATCTAGCGTAACCAAACTCGACAGCTTGCCTATCGAATCCGGTAGCCAATCTACTTTATCCATCAACTTGTTTTGGAGATTAAGCTCACGTGTTCCTTTTTTAGCAGAAACTTCAATTAAACTCGCAAGCTTAATTAGACTCAACTTCTCACCATCTTGACCTATACAATTAACAATACAAAATCAACCTTTACATCACAAACATTACGCACCTAGAAATTATCACCAAAAAAAAAAAAGGAATTCAAACAAAACTACCTGTTAGCAATTACTAATTGGAAACTAAAATAAGCATAACCCGTTAAAGAATGAACACAAAACGACAAGAAATCGAAGCTTACTTGAACTGATTGAACTAGCTTTTAAAGTGGAGTCCGCAATATGCGGCGTAGAAGAGACACCAATACCATCGGAACAAAACGAAGATTTCGATTTCTTCACATAACTATCATCCCTAGTAAACAATTCAGCACTCCTCGTCGGCTCTTTCTCTGCATAATACAATCCAGACGATGTAGCCATGGATGATCTATCAATGGAAAAAGAAGCCGCAGCAGCGCTCCCTTTAAAAGAACTGCTGCCCCCATTCGTATAATTCGAAGAAAAGTCAAACCCAGAAACAGAAGTGGGAGAAGAAGAAGAAGAAGGCGAAGAAAGACATTTGGAAGCTCTTTGAATATATTCATCGAACAGGTTATGAACATTTTCAAGATCAAGCAATTTTAATGCCTCCCTCTTTTGGTCTCTGCTTTGAAAAAACGTCAACTGCTTCTGCATTTCTTGCAAGATCATGAACAACTCTTGAGGAAAATCAGGGCTCTTTGTCTGCTTCGAAATCGCTTCCAGTTTCGCTTGTTCTTCTTTGTCGACATTCCGAATCAATGTCTTTGAAGCTTCTACTTCTTCGATCCCTGGTCTTGTCGGTAAAGATCTATGAATTCTCATAATTCCCTCCACCGCCTGATCAACAGATTTCACATTTGTCATTTCCATTGATGCCGAAAACAAGAAATTAGAGGGAAAAGAATTGTGGATTTTTGGAGAAGAAACGAGGGGAGGGAGGGAGAAGGGTAGTTTAGGTAATTTGGAAAGGGTGGAGTTTTATTCGTCGTCTTGTTAGAAATCCAGCTATGTCCTTGCCCTGTGTACTCTGCTGGTTTTGGGGGTTTGGC
Organism: Populus euphratica; assembly: GCF_000495115.2. Lineage (NCBI taxonomy): Eukaryota > Viridiplantae > Streptophyta > Magnoliopsida > Malpighiales > Salicaceae > Populus > Populus euphratica. The sequence goes on from NW_011501685.1 coordinate 23,110, forward strand.
GGATTCTGGTTTTATATATATATATTTTTTCGATTTTGAAAATTATTATTGAAGTTTGTTTTTAATTTATTTATTTGTTTAATTATTGAATACTGATAACGTGAAATTTATTGGATGAGTTAGAACCGATGATTTTGACCTGTGGCTACTTTGTCCAGAGGGTGTTTATGGATATAGCAGATATAACTGAAGCCTATAATTTTATTTTACCAAACTTTTAATATTTTATAAATTATACACTTAATTAATTCAATTATTTGTGGATATTATAGATATACATCAATAAATTTTATATTGTAATTTTTTATAGATTTGTATTTATAAAGGAACTTATAGCAAAAAAACAAACTGTTTTTTTATTACATTAAATAAATATTTAAAAATCATGCTAGCAAGAACTTTAAGTCAAAACGTTCCTGATAAATAAAAATAAATATTTAATTTATAAAATATCAAATATAAAAACAAATAAGATATAGGATATGTGAGTTGGATTAAGCTGATAAGTTTTAAAAACTGTAATATTTATTTATTAGTTTTTTAATTTATTATTATCTGTCATATTATCAATTTTTTTAAATTAAAAAATCAAATAATATAAATATTAAAGACGACCGATATTTTTTAACACTCATCTCTGCTTTTTGTTTGTCTTATTCTATTTTTGTTTTATCTCTTATTTTCCCCATATTTCATGCCAGTACATTTTTCATAAAAAATATATCTTCCAATTAGATTTTACATAACACAACTTATGTAGTTGGATTTTATCATTAAAGGTTTCTAATTACTTTTAGGCAAGCTATCCATACCTATTTTGTATTTATTTGAAATTATTATGTTGAGATTAAAAAAAATTAAATTATTCTTGAAAGTATTAAATGTTTAAATGGATTTTGTAGAATTTATTTTATTGCTTCTTAATTAGAGGTTATTATGAATATTTTTTAAAAGTATTTTTTAAGATATTAAAAAAAATTTAAAAATTATTTAAAATTAATATATTAAAATAATTTAAAACATAAAAACAAACTAGTTTTTATTTTACCCAGAACAAAGCTATTTTTATTAGAATGTTCAAGAAAATGCTTCTATTTTGAGGAGCAACACAACAGTAATATCTAATTTTAATTTTAGTTTGAATAAAAATTTAGTTATAGTTGTTTTTTAAATAATATTTTGTATTAAAATTTATTTTATTGATATTTTTTAATTTTTAAAAATTATTTTAATATTAATATATTAAGATAATTTGAAAATTTAAAAAAATATTAATTTAAAATATATAAAAAATAAAAAAATATAATTTTTAAAAAAATACTTTTAAAATAAAAACAATCATTTTCTTATTAGAAACTGTGCCCAGTTTGGAGCTATAATAAATGACGTTGCAGGTGAGGATGGGGTAAAAAGGAAAGGTCGAAAAGGTAAAAAGAAGGGGCCGTCGTTTTCTAAAAACAGTTTGACCTTGCCAAAAGGAGAAGGTGTGCGGTGCAGTGCAGTGTCGACATGTCCACCGAGTAATGGTGGACACGTGCGTTCTTCTTTAATTATTTCTCAACTACTAAAAAAATAAGAACCGCTCCCTCACTAGTCACTGTTTAGCGAACGTTGTCAAGAATATTTTTTTTTAACCCGAGAGTAATGTAAACTTAAATAGTAAAACTACACGGTTCCATAATATTGTAATATAATTAAAATAAAAATAATAAAATAATAAAGAGTTTAAACACCTTAAAACATATATTAAAAAAAAACTAAATAGAATAATCGTTTGCATAAGTCAAGTCTAATTCTACTAATTTTAAAAATCTTAATTTAATTTTACATGTTAAATATAATTAAATATAATTTTACAACTCATGATTTTACAAATTAATTTATAATTTTATTCAACAAAAAAAAAAAAGTGCCCAACTGTGACTGTTAGGCATTCCTCCAATGTTACCCACACCATAACCCTTTTATGCATGGCCATTGAACCCTCTGTCGAGTAAACACAAAGACTATAGAATTGGCTAGCATTTCAAACATGTTCAAAAGCTCATACAATTTATTTGAGAATCTAATATAAATTATATTTTTTATTTAAAATAATTTTTTTAAATTTTCAGATCATTTTAATATTTTAATATTTAAAAAATTAAAAAAAATTATTTTAATATATTTTTAAAAAAATACTTTAAATTATCATCATTATTGTTATCACAATTCCAAACTTATTGACACTTTCAAACCACTTGACCTGCTTCATCTAATCTAATATTTGATGAGACTCAATCAAATCAATTTCTAGGATTTTTTTTAAAATTTTTATCTAAAATAATACCTTTTATTTAAACAAATAAAATAAAATTATTTAAAAAAACATTTAAACTACCTTGAAAAACTCATAACCCATACAAGATATAATAATTATGGTATTATATTCTTGCTTTTTTTTTATCTATACATTGGAATGATCAATATTGTCTCATAAGCCAATTTGTAATAAACATTTTAAAATGAATTATAATATTTCTTTTTCTTTTTCTTTTTCTTTTTCGTTTTTCCTATTCCAATAATCCCATTATATATATATATATATATATATATAAACTACAACACAAAAAAACTTATAAACTATAGCTTAATAATATATATTATTAAGCTTAAAAAAAATCAAATTTTACTGATTTTGATTTTCTTAAAGCTGTTTTGCATCATGTAATCCAAAATCTAACAAAGTCTTTTAATAAATCACGAGAAGAAAAACTTATAAACCACATATATGTATGCAAATATTTGTGTTGGGTTAGTGGTTAATTATTTTTGTATATTTTGGATAGTTTTAATATGTTGATTTTAAAAATAATATTTTAAAAAATAAAAAATATATTATTTTAATATATTACAATATAAAAAAAAATTAAAAAAATAATTACAATTATATTTTCAAACACAATATAAAAAATTCTTTAAAAAATAATTACAATTATATTTTCAAACAAATTAATATAACCAAAGTATTTCAAGTTAATTTTTCTAATAAAAAAAATTTATTTAAACAATCAAATTTCAAAAAATATTTTTCACACTCAAACTAGCGAGGAACTCTTCTTGTCTTCGGATATAAGATAACAATAAACAAGTTGTTTTTTATGGCTTTTTATTGAAGATTAAACTCTTATCCAATAATAATAATAATAATAATAATCACTGTTTTTTATTTTTCAGGTTTTCATAAATTATGAAACCAGGCTGATAAATTATGAGCTACAACCTCACGTGATATGCTTCTTAATCTGTCCATGTGAAGTTTGATGACACGGTGGGCGACGATGATACTGCCGCATCACACGATTCTGGAGGAATGTGAATGCTTCCTCCCAGGCAGTTGGTCACCCAGCCTTTTCTTTTTTTTTAAAAAAAAAAATCTTATCCTTATCTTCTTCCACGTCACACTGTCTTTAAACATTTTGAGTTCTAAGTCAAAGGCAAATTCTTTTTGTTTTTACCGTGAAGCTGCATTCGAGTGTAGCGAAAATAAATTTAGTTAACTGATCTGCTTATATACTAGTTTGTATACTTGAACAGAGAAAAAAAACATGCAAACGCATATCTTTTGTTCATCTTAGCAGAGTTATTATTTGTTATTATTATTAAACCCAAAAAATTTAATTTTTTTTAACTAAGTTAATTTTTTTTTATTAATGTATCTCTTATCATTCTTAGTAAACAAATAGTTTTTAACAAAAATTATTATTTTTAAAAAACAAATATCAAAGAAATTTTAAAAAATTATCAAACAAATATTCTATTGAAATCTAAAGACATTATAAATATAGTAAAATAATATGCTCATTTTTTATGTGTGATTGAAATATAAAAACATTATAAATACAATAAAAACATGTTAAAAATATAGCCAAAAAAATTTAAGAATTAATAAAATATTTAAATTGAATTTTCATGATCAATTTATTATTAGTATTAGTATATTTATATTATATACATAATAATTGAAAACAATTATTAAAATTCAAATACAAATTTATAATAGTATTTGACTGTTATGTTAAAACTAAAAAGTAAGTAAATTTTATTATTTTTTGAAAGTGCTAAAAAGAATAAAAAAAAAATCAGGCCAAATGTTTGGTCTAACATGTTAGGCTCACATGGGCTTAGAGGCCAAATAATTTTTTTGTAAAATAATTAATAATTAAAAATAAATATTATAAAAAAAACATTGCTTTTAAATAAATCAAACTCGTCATGATATAAAAAATAAATTTAAATAAAAAATAAAAATTATACCATAAGATTTTGTATAAAATTGAAGGGAAAAAATAGTTAATATAGGAAAATTATATAAACAATTAAAATAAAAAATTAACATGATATAAAAAATTAACATGAGATAAAAAATTAACATGAGATTCATATATAATAATTAATAAAATGATTTCTAATATTATAAAAATATTCTATAATTTAATTTAAAAATAAAAGTAAAATTTAATATGATATTTACTATAATAAAATTCCAAAGATAATTTTAATTATTTTATATATAATATCTTTTAATTAAAATTTAAAAAAACTAAAAAAAAAAACTAAAAAATTATCGAAGATTAGGAGTCTACATCTAGGTGGGCTGGCATACAAAACAACATAAATGTTATCGAAGATTAGGAGTCTACGTCCAGGTGGGCTGGCATACAAAACAACATAAATGCTTGGGGGTCTTTAACACCAAGCCCGTATGTTTAGCTTTTTTCTGTTTTTTAATCCTTTATATTAAAAACACAAAAACAAAATAGATATAGTGTGTTCTCTATTAAATATTTTGGCCATCAAAGTTGCTTGAAAATTCAAGGTCCAATGATTAAAAAAAACTTAATTTTTAACTATTTTTTTATAAGAAAAAAACCCTTATAAAAACACCTTTAAAAACTCATTCTAACCTTAAAATTCTCTTAAAAATAATTAAAAGATCCAAAATTAAACTAAATTAAATTGTCTTTCTAAGATCCAATATTTTTTTTTTCTCGTGACATGAAAGTTTTTTAAATAAACCTAAATGACACTCCTCTACGAGAAATCCAATGACACCCCTCTAGCCTCTAGGACAAATCCAATGACACCAATGTTTACTTTTTTATAGTATAAATATAGTTAATTAATGATTTTCTCTCTTTTTTATTTTTTTATTTTTTGATAACTTTTTATCTCTTTTTTTTCCTTAAAATAAAATGACTAAAACATGAAAAAAAAAATTTATGACCTAAATATAAAAATTTAAAAACTAAAGGAATGAGAAAATGACTATTTGGAGAATTCCCGCACATATATTAACTTTTTTACACATGCCCTTTCAGTTTTTCTTATTTTTATTTTAGTTTTTTAATTTTTAATTGTTCTAAACACTAAAAAGTTAAACCTTATATAATAAAATTAACCTCTAATTCAACCTTTTGGTTTTATTTTTTATTTTTATTTTAGTTCTTTTTCTTTTAATTGTTCTAAACATTAAAAATTTAAACCTTGTTTAACAAAATTAACCTTTAGTTCAAATAGACAACTTTATCAAAATCCATGAATTTCCAAGAAAATGCAAGGAGAAGGAAATAGCAGAAATAAAGGATCACAAACATCACATGGAATAATAAAAATGGAAAAATAAAATAAAAGTTGGTGATCAAAATAAAATATAAAAAAGAATTGTTCATTGAATAGTGACAATCATATTGACTTATAAAACAATAGAACCTTTAACTCTTTTAGTTTGTTAGCATTAATTAGCATTTATGTTAAATTTAAAGAATACAAGGATTTTATTTGTGGAAATTTTTTTCAAGTTTTTCATAAAGTAGATAAGAAAAAAAGAAAAGGCATGTATTTACTAATTAATAACAAAATTTCTTTTCACATTTTGCAGCACTCCAGAGGATTGAAAAACTTTTAAAAGGTATTTTCACATATTCTCTATTTCAAAATAATTATACTTGGTTTACTTAATTTGGCATTAAGGTCGAACATGTTTTTCATTAAAATTTGAATTTTTTTTTCTTCAAATTTTTTTTTATATTTTTAGATCATTTTAATATTCTGGTGTCAAAAATAATTATTTTTAAAAAATTATTTTAATATATTTCTAAGCAAAAAACACTTTGAAAAACAACATTTATCACATTTCCAAACACCATCTTAATATCCATGTCCTTTTCCTTTATTATTTTTTTTTCTAAAATTAATAAGAGATAGAAGATGGAAATAAGTAAACTATGTTAACAATATATTAATCTTCATCACGTTCTAATCATTATTTCTTTAGAGATGATTTTAATGAAGCAATCCAATAAAAATCAACAAGCAATATTATAAGATTTATTATATATGATGATTAGATCTATTATAGAGAAAAGAGCTAAGAGGATCAAAAAAGCATTGAATGAGTTGATTGATGACATTTGGTTCAAGCTTGACCTAAGCAATAGATAAAGCTATTAAATATGTATCATAGCTTGGCTACAGAGTTTTATGTTAATTGTCACACTTGTGCAGTGATTAGTACTTAAAAGTGTATTTTTTTTTATCAAAGTTTTATATCATCATATTGCATTTAAAATATCATTAAATTTCTTAATTTAAGCATGTTTTATAATAACAAATATGATAACATAAGATATCTTTAATTTATGGTAAATGCTTATTTTGAATGCAAGTATATCTCACAATTTAAAGGATTGATTGATGTGTTTAACTATTAAAAGTGAAAAGATAAAAAGAGAGTTAAGCTTTAAGAAGAGATGATGGTTTAATTCAAACTGAAAAATCATTCGGTTATTGGATCATAACTAGAACTATAGAACATGAATTTAGGTCTAGTTTATTCTACGACATAGACTTAAAACTTTCATGAAGAGTCCAAGATTCAAAACGGTCATTTTCAAGTTCAAATTGTAACAACAAAAGAAAAGTCCGAATCTATTCTGAAGGCCAGACACTATTCAGTATTTAACCCATATCTGGAGTTCTATAAGTCCAAATGAGCTCATTCTTATTTTGTTGGAAAGCTGAGATAAATTACTAGAACTTTCATGAAAACTATATATTCAAATTCTGATGTTAGCCATGATATTTTGTTCAGATAGGAAGATAATAGTTGTTACCAAGTCAAGAGGTGACCATCCACTCAATAATTAGTCATCAAATCAATAATTTTGAAGTTTAGCCTATAAAAGGAGGTATTTTCTATACATTTAAACATCTTGGTATTCAGATCAAGATCACATTCTTGCATTCTTTCTTTGTATTTTTATAGTATTTAAATTTTGCTTTCATTAATTATTTATGCTTTTTATCATAACTATGTTCTTATCTATTTTATTTATGTTTATCCTTTTCACAATGTTTAGCTAAATTTATTATGTTAAGGTGAAAAGATTTCACTAATGGTGTTAGTATATATATAATATAAACTCAACATAGACTTCAATGTTTATATTCAAGAAAGTTTGTTATTAACATGTCTTATCTTTTTATCTTATTAATTCTTAATACCTTACTTATTAAATGATTAATCTAGATTTGTGTTGTACAACCCTTAGTACAAAAAATATTTGGCACCTTAATAGCTTATTGTATGGTATAACTGATGATTAGTACTTAAAAATGTATTTTTGTCAAGGTTTTATATCATCATTTTGCACTTGAAGTATCAATAACTCCTTAACTAAAGCAT
>NW_011501685.1:31789-35503 GCF_000495115.2 Populus euphratica
TTATTATTATTATTATTATTATTATTATTATTATTAGTACTACTACTACTATTATTATTAGTATTATTATTGCTTCTATTATTATTGTTGTTGTTTATAATTATTGTTTATAATTGTTGTTTATAATTTGTACAATTAACCTCCCTGTGGTTCGACCCCGGTCTTGCCGGGTTATTTATTACTTCGACACTCCTGCACTTGGGAGAAGACATCAATCTTTTAGTCGTGTCAAGTTTTTGGCGCCGTTGCCGGGGAGGTAAGTTCTTGTATAAATTATAGTATTTATTTTATTTTCTCTTTTCACTTTTCTTGTATATAACTTTGTTTCTTTTCTTTTGTTTCTTTTTATTTTGTTTTCTTCCTCCTTCTTTTGCTTTGTTGTTCTTCTTTTTATTTTATTCCTACACGTGCATGAGAGTGTGGTCACGTACATCAAGTGGTAGACTTTGTAGGGTATCCTCATCATTTTCAGAAAATATGGCCGAAGAAGATAATCAATCACTTCATAATGAGAATAATGAGAATAACCGTGCTAGAACACTTAGAGACCACATGAATCCCACAAGAACAAGTGCACCATCATGCATAGTTTTTCCTCCTGATGCATCTCATTTTAATTTTAAACCAGGTATTATTCAACTTTTACCTTCTTTTCATGGTTTGGAATTGGAAAATCCATACTTGCATTTAAGGGAATTTGAGGAGGTGTGCAACACATATAATAATTTAAATTGTAGCATGAACACCATCAGATTAAAGCTTTTTCCTTTTTCATTAAAAGATAAAGCTAAAACATGGCTACAAAATTTAAGACCAGGATCCATTCGTGCTTGGGATGAAATGCAACAACAGTTTTTAAAGAAGTTTTTTCCATCTCATAGAACAAACTCTTTCAAAAGACAAATCACTACTTTCACTCAAAAACCAGGAGAAACATTTTACCAATGTTGGGATAGGTATCGAGACTTGCTTAGTACTTGCCCTCATCATGGTTTTGAAACATGGAGATTGGTTTCACATTTCTATGAAGGGTTAACACCTAAAGATAGGCAAATGGTTGAATTGATGTGCAATGGAACTTTTGAAGATAAAGACCCTGATGAAGCAATGGAGTACTTAGACTTGTTAGCTGAAAATGCTCAAAATTGGGACACCGCGGGTACTTATGAGGCACCGAGTAAAACTCAACCTCATACATCTAGTGGAGGTATGTACAACCTTAGGGAAGATCATGACCTTCAAGCCAAGTTTGCATCTTTAGCTAGAAAAGTCGAGGCACTAGAATTGAAAAAGAGTGGTCAATTAAAATCTGTTGAAAACATTGTGTGTCAAATCTGTGAAACAAATGAACACTCAACCAACGATTGTCCAACCTTGCCTTCTTTTAAGGAATGTCTCCATGAACAAGCCCATGCTTTAAACAGTTTTCAAAGGGCCAACCACAACCCAAAATTTTAGTTGGAAGAGTGATAATGCACAAACTTCACCACCACAGTTTCAAGCACACCATAATTTCCAAAAATCTCATGGATATGCACCTCCTACAAGAAATTTTGAGGAAACTTTGTATGCATTCATTGAAAAGCAAGAGACAATCAACACTCAACTTGTTCAAAGCATAACAGATTTTAAAGACACTCTTGCAAAATTCATATCTACTCTTAGTTTTCAAGAGAAAAGTAAGTTTCCATCTCAACCACCATAAAATCCCAAGGGGCAATACAATGCAAATGCAAATAGTCCTGGAAGTCAACACATGGATTAAGTCAAATCAGTCACCACTCTTCGTAATGGTAACGTTATTCACAAACCAATTCTTGAACCTTATGAGAAAGATGATGAGTCAATCTATAAGGGTAAGGAAGGGGTTGAATCTGAATATTCCAAGGAAAAAACTGATTCCCTGCCAGCACTTTCATTTCCTCATGCCATGACTAACCAGGAAGAAATTGAGGATGAAAAAGGCACTGAAAATGTTGATGCGAATCTTTTATCAAAAGTGACAATAGATTTGACACCCGACATCACACCAATCGATGATTACTTTCCTGATAAATCTCTACTTTCTATTAGTTCAATGCCTTGGTTTGCTAAAAATATCAATTTTCTTGCTTCAGGATTTTTGCCACCTCACTAGAGTACCGAAGACAAAAGAAAATTTTTGAGCAACATGAAAAACTTTTATTGGGATGACCCTTACTTATTCAATTATCGTCCTGATCAAATATTTCAAAGATGCTTTCCCGACAATGAGGTAGGTAATGTCATTAAATTTTGTCACTCTAAAGCATGTGGGGATCATTTATCATAAAAAAAAAGGATTGTAGAAATCTTACAGGGTGGATTTTATTGGCCCACCATATTCAAGGAATCACATGCACTCCGCAAAACCTGTGAAAATTGTCAAAAGGTGGGATTTATTTCAAAACACAGAGAGTCTTTAGATAATCTTCTATTGACTCTTAAGTCTCATCATAGTCTAGATAAACATCGTGCAATTCATGATTTATGACCAATATTCCATAAGGAACATGCTCGACATAGTCTTGGGAATCTGACTAAAAAAGACCGTGTTTACTAGTTTTTAAGAAAACTAGATGGGAAGCCTATCCCCGACCCATAGAGGGCGTTTAAGTCGTTCTTGGACGTAAAACCAAGGGAAGATATGAGCTACAATCACAACTGCGATTTGAATTTTTGTTTGTAAAAACTTGTGTCTTTTGGTTTTATTAATAGCATAATATTTGTGTTTTGTTGTTTCTTATATTTGTTTAAGTGTGTTTCAAGTTTGTTAGTGTTCGTTATTTCAGGTGATATCTTCTATACTCTATCTTTCTACCTTAGAACATTGAGGACAATGTCTCGTTTTGGTTGGGGGGAAAGGGTAATATTTGATAAAAAAAAAATTGTCTTCCATTTCATAAAGCATATGCAAAATTGTTGTTACTAGGATGGCAGAGTAAAAGAGCTCTTTTGACTCTTGAGACGCATTTTAGTAACCATTCTTAACAAGATCTATTATAATACTTCATGAAATATTCAGGTTTACAAACTCTCGCATTATTATCACTTAATTCTGCTCATATACTGATTTAACATGTATTCTTAAACCTTAATTTTCACACACACACTTTAATATATGATTGTGGGTTGCACATTGGATTATTACATTATTTATGTTATTTTGTTAAAGGTAACAACTAAGGGAAAAGGATAGTATATTATTTTATTTTTTTTAAAAAAAAGAGCAAGAAAAAAAAAGAAAAAAAAATAATGATAATAAAAATGTAGATAAGTTTGGCTTCGTAGCCTCCCTAACCTAAGCAATTAAGCCCGAAGGGGTGTTTTAACACCTAATACCCTAAAGTCAACTAACTTGGGAGCTATTGGCTCAACGCTTGTTATATGGGTTGAGGAGAAAAACTTAAGGGAATCAAACATTGCACTATCTACGTATCAGTATCTGCGACCCGAGTTACTAAGCTCGTAGGGGTGTCTCAACACCTAATGCCCTAAGACCAACTGGTTTGGGAGTCATTAGCCGAAAGCTCGTTACATGGGTTAAAGATGCAGTGTGTTTTAATTTACATGTATATATAATTAAAAAAAAACAAAAATAATAATCCCAACCCAAGGAAGTTAACCTTAAACATTAGAACAAAAAATTTGTTTTCTTTCAAGAAAAGCCCCATAATTATGTGTTGTTACATTTAG
>NW_011501688.1:0-14675 GCF_000495115.2 Populus euphratica
AGGCTTGAGAACTCTTTGAGAGAGAAGGCTTCCTTGCTTGAAGAGAGAGAGAGAGAGCTTCCTTGCTTGAAGAGCTTGTCTTGAAGAAAATTTGTATCTCCTGGAATTCCCTTCCTTTAGGTTGAGGCCCTCTATTTATAGAGATATGTAGGGGCTCTTAGGTCCTTTTCCAATGCCACATGGCATAATTTTATTGGTTAATATTTATTGACATGATCTTGTATTTATGAAAAGATATATGATGGGATCTTGAATTTATAATAAGATATCTTGAATATCTCATCCCACGTGTCAACTTTTCATTGGTCAAAAGATATATGAAGGCTCATTTATTTTCCATATCATTTATTTCAATTTTATTTTATCCTTTCTTTTAAAGAATAAAATAACACATGGTGAAATTTGATTGGTAGAAAATTTGTGTTTCTACAGATGCCCTCTCGAGACAAGTTCACTTTCAAAACAAGTGGGCATGTCTCGAAAAATATGGTTGAGAGGGTTGTATATTTTCGACTAAAATTTGATTTGACCGTATTACATTTTCACAACAAGCAAATAAATCTTATTGTGAAAATAAAATATGATAGTTAAAATTGGAAATTTATGGACCAATCTTGATTGAACTTTATCAAACCAAATGATAGAATATCCAAATTCAATACCTCATTTGAAACTGTTGCATATTAAGGACCAAGCAAAATTATCTTTATATCCTAATAGCGACCAACGCTTTGACTGGGCTGCAGGAACTTTTTTCTGTTTTTACTGGAAGTGGTCACTGAAACTTCTTGTTTTAGAGATCTCATTGTGCTGAATCCAATGATGCAATCCATTTGTGATTCTGACCAACGATTAGCAAGTTATGAATTATGAAAGTTGCAACTCCCTTTTCTCATTTCCTTGGGAACCGTGCTCACCATCCTTCATTAATTTCAATCTTTTCATTGCTTTTTTCATGTTACCGACGCAGCACTTCCTGTTGCTCTTTTATTAACCGCGTAGCATCAACCTGGCAACCAAACATCTCGCTTCAAAATTAATATCAAACTTTTTGGCTGCTTCGTGAAGATTGCCAAGTGTCTGTCAGCATCTACGAGCAGAATTGGTCCGCCAAAGGTCAAGCAAAACATTGTTGGGTCAGGTGACTGTTTGGTGATATCATTAAACCAAGTGTGGTACTGCTCAAGTTTGAATTTAACTAATAGTGCAGCCTCAACCTAGCAATACTTTTGTTTCTTCATTAACAGTGCAACCTCCACACAGTAGTCTCGGTATGTGCATCCCCATTCCACCTTTTGTTTTATTACAACTGCACCCCTCTTTTTTTTGTATGTGTGTGTATGCAGGATATAATTCTAGTTTGTAGATAGATTCAAAAGCCTATAGAATTGGATGTATTCGTCTATTGTAGACAGATTTCACATGATTTATATGCAGAACCTCATCAAATATTGAAGTTTGGATGCGATACAGATTCCACTTAATCATTCTTCTCATTGTTGTCAGCATTGCAAAACCTTAACTTGGATGTCCATTATGCTTACAAACCAACCGAAGCAGAATTTTAACTTTGTTGTTTCAGCTTGTGAACTAATTTCATTCACGTAGTTTCTCAAGCTTTATGTGTGAATTTACATGATCTTCGAACCAGTGGTCCAGAATTGCAAATTCCTTGTTCATCAGGCATATTCATGGTTGAAGTTGCTGCAAGGGATTCAGCATCCTTGTCACCAGTGCTCCCTAATCACTACTGCCATAAATTATGATATATTCTCAGCCCTGAATTGATAGCTCATGTGGTGTTCTCTTAGCTCTGGTTTATTTTTTGCAAACATTGTGAGTTTAAGGCGAGTTCTCCCATTGCTCTAGAATTCATCAGATATGAGCGCTGAAGCAATTCTACCATCTCAACCTTATAAATAAAGGAGCTTCCGCAAGTGTTTTTTTTTTTTTTCTTGTTTGCATCAGAAATCAAACGTTGTTTGTGCACCTAGTCTTATAAATTCTTCCTGCAGCTTTTCAGTGTTGTTATTGAAATAGACTTCACTAAGCCTGATTGAGTTATTGGTGAGCTCGCCTGTTTCCATTAATTAACATTTATTCTTATTGCAGGGTTGCAGATTTCTTTAGATGATCTGAATTCTCTTACCATAATACTTTACAAGCCTTGGTGCTTGACGAGTTTTTCTTAAAGGTCATGGTTGCTGTTTTTAACACGTCATCAATTTTGGCAAGCCATAAATTTCTTAACATTGTAGCATCACTTTTCTTTAGCTCTTGATCAAGGTAAGTTCTTATTCTCTCCCTTTTATCATTACTTTTTTAGGACATATAAATATCATGGGATTTATAATCTTGTTCCCCATCTCTTCTTTCAAATATGCATCTAATTCATGTATTTTTATGTCTCTCTTTTCTTTTTAAATGGTGCTTTTCAAGAATTCTTCTTCTACTACTAAAAGATTCTTAGTAATTGATGAGAAGTATCGTCAGACAAGCCTTCGCGTATATGAACCTGCCATTGGTTCATTTGCTAAGAAGCAGTCTTCCGAAAGCATCAAGCATTTGACTTCCTGGTCATTGGAGACTTCTTATGAACTTTATGGTCATGATGGTTTGCCTCAATCAGTTTTACAACTTCAATCCTCCTTTCCACATTCAATAACTTTTCTAGCTGATCTGCCGTCATTAGACTATCATAAACATGATGGAAATGCTACTTGCAAGGATTATTTCCTAATCTTCGATGCACTTGAGTATACTCCCAAGTATTGGGAATGGACAGAAGATATTTTGAAACATTATGAGCCAATCCTCGAGAGGACACATATTCGAGACACTATTTTTGCATCCCTTTTCACATATGACTGGCAGATGAATGTTATCCTTTCTTTCTATAACCACTGGAATCCTGCTACCAACACGCTATCTACCCCGAATGGCGAGGAGTCTATATCCCTTTGGGAGTTAAAATCATGTAGCGGTCTTCCTATCTTTGGTACTTTTTATGATGAAGTCATCCCTTCTACTGATGAACTTAATGAAGCTGACAAGAAAGGATGTTATTTTCTTCTAAAGAGTTGCAAGTACCTATTTATCGCCTTTCATAAAGAATGTCAGACCATTGATGGTGACCATGTAATGACCCTTCAAGATTGGGTAGATTTCTGGTTTCGAGATGATTTGAGATACAAGGTACCGTTTTTTGTGGGTAAGTCTAGCGAATCCAATAAGACTACCTATCCATCTGGCTCAATTGATAAGTCTCGTGTTCGTTCCAGTAAATTCATTCATCCTTTTAAAGAGCTTAATATCCCTTCTCATATTCAAGATGAAGTTTATTTAGCGGCTTTTCTTTCATGTTGGCTATGCAAATTTGTATTTCCTAGCAAGGATGTTGGTTTCATTCGTCCTAGTACTTTCAAAGTAGCATCCATGATGGCGGTTGGAAGGCAATTCTCTCTTGCGATACCAGTTCTAGCAAGTATCTTCAAAGGTCTAAAGGAAGTCCAATCTGCATTAAGTGTGACTGCACGAGACATCCCTTTTCCTATTCATTTTCTCAGTAGTTGGCTTGCAGAAAAATTTGGCACCCATCAAACAGCCATTAGTTCTGCCAAGTTAGTTGGGATGACAAAATATACTGGCGTGGGGTTGGCAAAACATTTCAATAAATCTCAAGCTAATGCTCTTTTTAGAGATCCCAAGAGAGTCATATTTCCTGCATTACTTCCCCTGGCCAAAGTTGTGGTCTTGCGTGATGATGGCAACTTATCAGTTCTCAAGAGTGACTACTTTATATGTATTTGATCCGACTATTTGACTCTTCGTTATGATGATACTTTTATTATTGAGTCTTACTGTCCTAATAGATTCAGTAGACAATTTGGGTTTTGCCAACATGTTATTCGTGACTTTGAAAGGAGAACTAGAGTTCCAACTTTGGAGGATGTATCCCAACTTTGGCATAGTTTTACCAAACTCAACACTTATTCTCAGTGCAAGCTTCCTTTGCCCCCAAGTGATAAACTTCCTTTGGTGACTAAACGTTACATGGACTGGTGGACTCCGAAGTGGTCCAAAGTTTGTTCTCCAGAGGTAAAGATCATTCTCAAAAGTCCTGCTAATATTGCCATAGTATCTCGAAGGACAAAAGAAAAGAAGAATGACCCTCTCTTAACTAAAAAGAAACGATCTTCTCCTACTTGTAAAAGAGATAAGCGGACAGTTGACGTTGATTTAGGCAAGGAAGATGGTACTCAAACATCTACCCACATAAGAAGGACACCACTTTTGATTCCTAGTGTGAAGAAAGTGAGTACTTTAAAAGATCATCTCAATAAGAAATCCTCTAACTCCTCAAAGGCAAAGGAAAAAAGTGCACAATCCTTTTCTCCATAATTGGTAAATAAATACTTGTCCCTTTTTTTATGTGCCTTATTAATTCCTTTTTTTTTTTTATTGAGATGCTCATAAGGATATATATGTAGCAGGAGAAAGAAGACAATTTTGAAGCAATCTTAAATGTTGAGGACAGTGAGCATGAAAACAGTGATCATCATTGGAAACGTTTAAAACGTACCAAGAAAGTGTTCAATCCTTGCGGCTCGGGTTTTCTTCATGGAGTCCCTAGTGCATCAATCATGCCAGACAATATTGATGAACTGGTTTGACACCTTTTTTTTTCAGTTCATGTTACTTGTCATATATTAACCCCCCTCTTTTTTTTTCATGTTTTAGCTTGGTCAACAAGACCTGGGGAATGACTTTGATATGTATATTGGGCCAGAAATGAGTGTTGCTTCTATTGCTAGCCCTAACCCTTTCAATATTTTAGCTGCTGGGATTGGAAACTCTCATCCTTCATTTAGTTTACCACATGAGCAACCTAATCCACCTCCGCCGATCTTTAATATAGTGACCAACTTGCAAAATATTGGACCTACTATTATCTTTGAGCCTTCAGGAGTTACTAGGTATTGCGCTGATGACATAATAAGAGAGATAAGATCTGAATTTGTTATCAAGTGTTGGGAGAGCATCAGAAATAAGACTGTTCGTACACCGATCCATTATATTCCTAACCTGGCTGGTGAAGTTGAAAAGATCCTCCACTACATTGAAGATATAAAGGTTGATTGCTCCTCTATCAGAAGAATGGTGACTGAGGTGATTGAGGATGCTAAAAAGTTTATTCACTTAGAGTCTTCATTATCTCCTATGATGACATCAGAGCAACGAGCCTTAGATGTTGAAAAGCTTGAAGTGCAACTTAAAGATTCAGAAGCTTTTGAAGACGAGGCATCTAGATCCATTTCCACCACTCATGTTGAGATAACAAAATAGCGGAACAATTAATGGAGCTGCAGAGTAAGAAGACTGAGTTAGAGTCATCTCTTAAGGCGCGTGATGAAAAGCTTTTTAAGAGGAAAATCATCACCTCCAGCATTCGAGCAGAGATCACCATACTATCCTCTTCCCCTGTGATAAGTGAAACTGATGCAGCCATTCTTCAAAAATTAAAAGGATTGTTGGAGACCAAACAAAAGGAGTTAGAAGGACATAGCTGGAAACCGTAGTATGATAATGGTTTCTTATGCTTTGGAATTTTTTTGTTTTGGTAACACCAGCTTGTGACTTTCTGTTGAGGCTACATACTTTATGTAATATAATTCTTCTTTCTATTAATAAAGTCTATATTTTGCCTTCACTTGTGTTTTGTTACCTGGATTTTCTTGTTATGATTGTGTTTTGAGGTTTATTTATCCCTCTTTTTCCATGTGAACAATCATATTGGCTCAAATAGCTTTTAAAGGATGATGTGCGACTGTACTTAGAATAAATTCTAAGTTGCCTACGTACCTTTATGGATAAAGGATCAAGTCACAACGTAGTTCAAAACATTTGTTTTTGTTTTTTTTTTATCAAAGACTTTTTTTTGTGACTGTACTCAGAATGGATTCTGAGTTGCCTACGTACCTTTATGGATAAAGGATCAAGTCATAACGTAGTTCAATTTTTTTTGTGTCTTTCATAGTTTTAGCTCGTGCGAGCCAGGAGCTACATCAAATTTCAATTATAGTATCTTTTCAAGAATTTGCCGTTAATAGGCCCAATCCTCAATCCATTCTCATCGACAATTTTGTAAGCTCCATTGGTGTAGACTTCTTGAACCACATAAGGGCCATCCCATTTGGAAAGGAATTTGCTACTCATGCGCTTTGACATGATTATTGGGCGTCGTACTGCCAAGACAAGATCTCCTTCTTGGAATGAGCGTGGTCGCACCTTCTTGTTGAAAGCCCTACAAAGTCATGCTTGATAACATTCTAATCGTTGTTGTGCCTCAAAACGTTTTTCATCTAAAGCTTTAAGCTCTTCAAGGCATAGACGAACATTGTCTTCATTGGAAAGTCCTTCTTGGATTGCGATTCTCAAAGATGGAATTTGACATTCTAGTGGAAGAACAGCTTCGACCCCGTATACCAAGGAATATGGAGTAGCTTGAGTTGGTGTTCGGAATGTAGTACGACAAGCCCATAACACTTTCTTGAGAATGTTGCATAAAGTCTTGTTAAAGGCTTCTGCCAAGCCATTAGCCGGAGCATTGTACATAGAAGAGTTATGTTGTTTGAAGCTGAATTGTGCACACAACTTGTTCATGGCTGTATTGTAGAACTCCTTTCCATTATTGGTTATGATGTATCTTGGTACCCCATAACGGTAAATGATGTTTGTTTGAATGAAGTTTACAACTGTCTCTTTCTTAACCTCTTTTAATGCTGCAGCTTTTGCCCACTTTGAGAAGTAATCTGTTGCAGCCAATATGTAAAGATGCCCGCTAGAGCTTTTCAACAATGGTCCTACCACATCAAGTCCCCAAGCATCAAAGGGCTAAGAGGCAACTGTCGGGTGTAAAGGCTCGGGTGGCTGATGGATCAAATTAGCATGCAATTGACAACTTTGACATTTTCTAGCATAGTCTATGCAATCCTTCACCATTGTTGGCCAGTAATATCCCATTCTTTTGATCCGGAAGTGAAGTTTAGGGCCTGATTGGTGTGCTCTATAAATCCCTGAGTGAGTTTCCTCTAGTGCTTTTGTTGCCTCTTCTTCTTCGAGACAGCGCAAAAAGACTCCGTCAAAAAAACGTCAGTAAAGAGTGCCTTGAAAGTATATAAAACGAGAAGCTCTTCGCCCCACCTCTGTCTTATGGCGTAGGTCTTTAGGTAGCTTTCCATGTCTCAAATAATTGATAAGTGGCTGACGCCAGTCTTCTTTTTCAATCTCGTAGACAGAAACTACACCACTTGTTCTTTTTCTTCTATGTCATGATTTAGCGGTGGAACGACCCATCTTTGACATACAGGGACTTTTATCTCCTTAGTACATGATGCTAATGTGGATGCAAGATTTGCTAAGGCATCGACTTGCTTATTCTCTTTTCGTGGCACATGTTTTAAAGTGACACAATCAAGTGATGTTATCGGTTTAAGTGCATACTTGTGATATGGGATGAAATCTGGCTTCTTGACTTCATATAGTGAGAGGAGTTGTCTGATGATTAATTGAGAATCCCCAAAAACTTTAAGGCAAGACATCTTTATATTCACTGCCATTTCCAACCCAAGAATCAAGGCTTGATATTCGGCCATGTTATTAGAACAACATTCGGTAAGTGAAAAGGAGAAAGGCAAGACCTCTCCTTCTGGTGTGATGAATATAACCCCAGCCCCGGCTCCATCTTGTCGTGCTGCGCCATCAAAGAACATTTTCCATGGTTCTGACATTTCAATAAACAAAACATCCTCATCAGGCACGTCTTTAGAGAACTTCCATTCATCGGGAATAGGATGATCAGCGAGAAAATCAGCTAGTGCTTGCCCCTTGAAAGCCTTTTGTGAGACGTAGACAATTTTAAATTCTTGAAGCAATAAAGCCCATTTTGCCAATCTTCCTGATAGTACTGGCCTTGAGAGGGTCAGCTCGGGAGATTAGTCTTACTGAATGCGCTTGGAGGTAATGCCTTAGCTTCTTTATTGCAAACATTAATGCTAGACATGTCTTCTTTATTGGAGAATAATTCAGTTCAGCCCCATTTAATGTTCTACTAAGGTAGTAGAGAGCACTTTCCTTGCCTTCATCAATTTGTTGTGCCAACAACACCCTCAAGGAACGTATTTGAGCTGCAATATAGAGGATAAGTGGGCGTCTCGGTACTGGTGCTTGAAGGATAGGCGGTTTCAACAAGTATTTTTTTATCTTGTTGAAGGTATTAGTACAAGCTTCATCCCAATAGAATGACGTATCCTTCTTCATTAAGTGGGTGAATGGTTAACATCGACCCGCTAAGTTAGAAATAAATCTTCGTATATAGGCTAACTTTCCTTGGAGACTCTTCAACTCATGGATGTTTCTTGGCTCCGGAATTTTTAGAATGGCTTCAATCTTAGACTAGTCAATCTCAATCCCTCGATGTCGAACTATAAACCCTAGGAATTTGCCTGATGACACACCAAATACGCATTTTAATGGGTTCATTTTTAGCTGGAATCGACGTAATCGTTCAAATACCAAACGAAGATCTTGCAAATGATTTTCTTTTTCTTTTGATTTCACCACGAGGTCGTCAACATAGCATTCAACATGTTAGTGAAGCATATCATCAAAAATCTTCTGCATCGCCCTTTGATAAGTGGCACCAGCATTTTTTAAGCCAAAAGGTATAACTTTATAGCAATATATCCCTTTCAGAGTTCGGAAAGCCGTCTTCTCCTCATCTACGGGTGCCATTCAAATTTGATTATAGCTAGATGAACCATCCATAAAGGTTAATCTCCCATGACCTGTGGTAGCGTCAACCATGATCTCGGTAATTGGAAGTGGAAAGTCATCTTTGGGACAAGCATTGTTAAGGTCTCGAATATCCACGCAAACACGCATTTGGCCATTCTTCTTTTTTACTGGCACAATATTTGAAATCCATGTAGGATACTTGACCTCACGAATGAAACCTACTTGGATAAGTTTATTGACTTCAACCTCAATCTGTGATATGAGTTCAGGACGGAAGCGACGTTGAATTTGTTTTACAGGTCTAGCCCCATGTTTTACTGCTAGTTGGTAGACAGCAATCCTTGGGTCTAAACCTGGCATTTCATCATAAGACCAAGCAAAGACATCTCGATACTCCATCAAAAGTTCCATATAATTTGCTTCCTCTTCAGGTGATAGGTTTGCATTGATAAAGGTAGGTAGTGGGTTTTCAACAGTTCCCAAGTTAACCTCTTTAAGTTCATCCATTGTAGGCTTACTTTGTGATTCAAGGGAAGGCGGAGCTTCCTCAACATCTTCTTCGACGACAAACTTATCATTATCATCTTCTTCAATTGTGATGTGATTTGAAGTGAGACACATTATTTCATCTTCCTTTTCTTCATTATAGGGGTTTGTTATCACTATTGTGCGTGTTTTTCCTTTCAATGTCTCCTCAGCACTCACTACCCATTCACATTATCTCTTCATGCGTGAAGGTATTTTGCTACGAAGAACCTTTAAATCACTCATCGGACTTAATTGATGATCGAGTGTAATCTTGTCATCTTTTGACATGGATTGTCCAAGTCTTGCAAAGACTGATGTGCATTTTAGCGCCTTTCCATTATTTTGGGTTCCAATCCTAGTAAAAATAGGAGCACGACTTGTAGTTCCACCAAGACGATCCCAGACTGAAGCTCTAAGAGGTGCCAACTGATTTTGTTGTTTGTCCTTTACTTCTTTCGCACTTATGTATTACGAGGCTTCTTTATTAATCTGAAAATGCAGCGATGTGGAAGACTCGTATCCAAGACCAGCCCTTAAAGTTTTGCCATAAGTTTTCTTCTCTCTCGATGCCTTTCTAGTCCTTGTAGAAACTTGTTTACCTTCAAGTTGAGTAGTATCACCATCCTTTGCTAACTTATTGATGTCCTCACGACTATAACCAGCCTTGGCTAAAAGCTTATAAGCATTGGGATCAACGTCATTCGCCCGTTTATTAGGGAGTCCTCTAGGATTTATCACTACCAACTCAGTTTGATAAACGAACCCTTTTAATAAAGGTTTTGAGACCTTGTTCAAGGCGAGATTAGTAGCTGGCAAGGTCAAGTTTTCAAGCCCCTTATTGATCTTCTCTTCATCCTTGGAAAAAGAAGATTGACCCTCTTTTCTTGCTGATACTAGGATATATCGGAGTATTGTGGCTTTACGTGGTAGCTTATTGTCAACAAAGTTTTCTACCACCTTTTCTTTTGCAGATAACTTATGCCCTTTTAAGCTTTTGGAGTCAATTTTTCCCTCTTCTAGATGGTTAGGTGGGGATCATAGCTCTTCAATCACATTTGACTTGAAATAGAATTTTGCGTCTGCAAAGTGAGCTTCAGCTATGGTGAAGGGGTCGGTGTCCACAATTATCTTTCTTATTTGTCCATCTCGGCAATACTTAAAACATTAGTAGAGTGTTGAGGAGATGATACCATTTTCATGCATCCATGGTCGCCCAAACAACATATTATAAGTAGTTTTGGCATCTATGACATGGAAAAGTGCATTGGATTCCATATCTTCCATGAAGTTTTACCCTCCTTG
This sequence comes from Populus euphratica, assembly GCF_000495115.2. Taxonomy (NCBI): domain Eukaryota; kingdom Viridiplantae; phylum Streptophyta; class Magnoliopsida; order Malpighiales; family Salicaceae; genus Populus; species Populus euphratica. The sequence continues at coordinate 10,627 of NW_011501688.1, forward strand.
ATTAAAACCTTGAATCATCAGATGACTTGGGAAAAGTTCATCCATAGGAATCCCTAGCTCTTTCATAGTCTTAAGAGGTAGTATATTGACCGTTGAGCCATCATCCTCCAAGATACGATTCACCATCTTTTCATCAACATATCCTTTAATGAAAAGATGTCGATTATGGAGTTTTGATCCAAGCAACAAGTCTTCATCGCTGAAGGATATCTCTATTGTGCATACACCTTGACATAAATTTGAAAAGTCATCATAACCTTCCTTCATTACAGGTTCAATATGAGTTTTCTCTTCATCAACCTGATAGCAAGTAACAAGTACATTTTCAACTCTTCTCATCTCTATTGGCATGTACTCATTCAGTGTAATGGGCTTTCTTAGACTTTGCATTGAAAAGCTCTCCTTTCTAGCTGGCATGGACTTTCGTTTAGTTTTTCGGCATATCGGCTCATCAATTAGCTTCCTCACCATTGACATTCTTATTCTAGTTGGCTTTGTCATATGCATGTGCTTCTTTCTTCCTCTTTTACGCGTGACTAAAGTCCATCCTTCATAATCATAATTTTCAGACGAATCAGGCTTCCAGTTTTCAACTTGAGGTGTGAGGGTTATGCATGGAGTTAGACTTGAGGATGCAGCAAAGCTCATCGGGAAAATGGCATCAAGTCTTATAGGTTCAAAGGAGCCGAAACTTATTGTAGGGAGTGATTGACATGGTCCTAAATTGACCGTGGTTATGATATTAGAGGCTGTTATTTCATCATCAAAAATAATATCTCCATTCTCGTGTAGCCTCATGATCTTGTCTTTTAACACAAAACACTTCTCTACAGGATGACTGATTAAGCGATGATATTTTCAATAATTCGGATTATCTACTTGGTTTGCTTCTTCAGGGCATTTCACCTCTAGCAACTCAATGATATTTGCCTCAAGCAGATCATCTAGCATCTTAGATATGTCTGAGTTGGGGAATGGATACACTTTTTCTTGTTGCTCTTTCAAGGATGGTTTCTTTCTTTCACCCTTTTGAAAAGTAGGCGGCGTTGCATGATCATTCCTCTTAACTCCAGTTGGTACCCTTGCAGCAGCTGAGTTAACTACTAAAGATTGTTTTCCCTCGACCTTTAGAGTGCTCTTTCCGAATCTATGACCTTCAGGCTTATTTCTTTTAGGCTCTTGCATAGGTAATAATGAACTTTCAGACGCCGCGATGCTAAGTTCCATATCATGTGCACGAGTAGCCAATTCTTCAAAAGACTTTGGTTTGATGCCTTGTAGAATATAACGTAGTCCCCAATGTATCCCTTGAATACACATGTCTAGCACAGAAGTTTCGGTGAGCTGATCTCTACAGTTGAGGCTAAGGTTTCTCCACCGATGAATGTAGTCGATGACATGCTCTTCCTTCCATTGACGTGCATTAGTGAGTTCAATCATGCTAACCACGCGACGAGTGTTGTAAAAGCGGTTAAGAAACTCGCGCTCCAACTGCTCCCAAGTATCAATCGAGCCAGTCTCCAAGTTAGTGTACCATTCGAATGCATTACCTTTTAAGGAACGAACAAACTGTTTCACCATGAGATCACCATTAGTCCCGGCATTGTTGCAAGTCTCCACAAAGTGAGCTACATGTTGCCGAGGATTTCCCTTGCCATCGAATTGTTGAAACTTTGGTGGTTAGTAACTTAGAGGCATCTTTAACAGGTCGATTCTTTGGGTGTACGACTTCGCATATGAATATGAGGGTTGAATTGAGCTTTCCCCCTGGTCTATGATGGCTTCCTTGATGAGTTCTTTCAGTTGATTTATGGTGAAGATGCCATCAGTAATACCACGTACATTCTTCGCAGCTCCGGTTGCAGACTCCTCAATGACATCTAGTTGATCTGCTTGAAAAGCCTTGGTAGTCGAGGTTTGGCCTCCTTCGTTCAAGCTCTCAAGTTTGTTCATCAATTTTGCTATCTCGTGGTCTTTTGCCTTGAGTGAAGTCGAAAACCCTTCAATGAGTTTTGTCAAGTTAGCCACTTGATCCTCTAAAGATGTTGTCTCGGTCATCATCACTGACATAGTGCCAAAACTCGAAGCCTTACTTGGTGATTGACACGGAGAAGTTTCTATAGGTGAATTGTCGAAGTCGCCTTGAGTGTCGAAGAGAATTTTGCGCGCCCTACTAGACTCTTGTAGTGGAGTTGTTTGTGGCTTCATTTTCGAGGCGAGATCTGGTGCCCCTCTTGCATTTGAAGTTGATGTCAACTTGAGAGTCGGCTTAGTTTGTTCATACAACTCGACGATGGATTTTGTTTTCAGTGGCGGGGTTGAAGAATCTTCAATAGTATGTTGGTGACTTGAATTAGTGGCCTTGTTACTTTTCAAAACAACAATGGTGATCATGTTCCTCCTAGTTGCCATTGAAAGTTTGTTGAAAATTCTTTCTTGAAGGGAAAAGATGAGAGGTAAAGATGTCCCTAGTGGAGTCGCCAGAAATTTATAGACACAATTTTGAGCACCTGAAATTAAACAAGCACACGTGTACAAATATATGATTTTATTAATATATAAAGGGTACAACCTCTATGTAATATATTCTTTCAAAAGAATATGACAATCCTCTGATTCTTCCCTTGGATTTGATGTATGGTGACTTGATTTATTTGAGTAATCAAGCCAAGATTTGTGCTTTGCAAGAACGTGAATTTGGACGTGTATTGCGAAGCAAGATTTGATGATTTGATGCTTTGAGGAGTACCTTCGATTCGTCTTTAAAGTGTTGTTGAAGAACTCTTATGGAGCGTTTTGGCTTGATTCAACAGAGCTTCGTTCTTTGTAGGTTTCAAGCGTAGATGAAGGAGACTTGAGAACTCTTTGAGAGAGAGGGCTTCCTTCCTTGAAGAGAGAGAGAGAAAGCTTCCTTGCTTAAAGAGCTTGTCTTGAAGAAAATTTGTATCTCCTGGAATCCCCTTCCTTTAGGTTGAGGCCCTCTATTTATAGAGATATGTAAGGGCTCTCAGATCCTTTTCCAATGCCACATGGCATAATTTTATTGGTTAATATTTATTGACATGATCTTGTATTTATGAAAAGATATATGATAGGATCTTGAATTTATAATAAGATATCTTGAATATCTTATCCCACGTGTCAACTTTTCATTGGTCAAAAGATATATGAAGGCTCATTTATTTTCCATATCATTTATTTTAATTTTATTTTATCCTTTCTTTTAAAGAATAAAATAACACATGGTGAAATTTGATTGGTAAAAAATTTGTGTTTCTACACTTGCATGGTACGTAAGGTTTAAAATATAGAGACGAATTAAAGAATAAGTTACTCAACATTTGCATTCTTTTACTGCTTTTAAGCTTACACACACATGCGCGCGCGCGCGCACACACACATATATATATATATATGTATTCAAATTAAATGAATGAAAGAGATGAGAAAAACAATCGCTGACATTTTGAAAGCAAGGTGATGTTAGGAGTGAGAAATATAGTGTAATTAATCAGGTTAAATTTAAATTTATGTTTTAAAAATTATCAGATTAAATCTTATAAATCTTAAAGTTATTAAAGGTTTATATAATTATTAATTTTAAAATTTATAAAATTAATCGAAATACACAGAAATTAATTTAAATATTTATATTAATAATATTCATTTTAATAAGAAAAAAATTGACAAGGGAGATTAACAAATTAAGACATAAAATAATGATATGAAATTAAGAAATGCAACATGCGCGTCCAGGTCTTCTTTTTCTTCTTCTTCTTTTTAATCTTCAGCTGGGATCTTAATTACCTTTGTGCTCTTGCTTATAATGAAGATATTACCTTAGATGGATCTTTAAAAAAATATTCATAATCTCGTGCTATTTGTAGTCACTCTCTTGTCTCTTTCATCTCTTGTAAATAAATAAATTCTATGAAAAAAAAAAAGTTTTCACGTGCAAAAAATTAAATGGAGAAAGAGTCTTCAATTAATCGCTTGTAAACGAATACCCTAAACTGATATATCTGATTCCTGTTTGCAAACAGAGAGAG
>NW_011501688.1:14885-18882 GCF_000495115.2 Populus euphratica
AATATAGTAAGAGAGAATGAATTTAATGTTTGAGTTCCTGCTTGTTTGATGGAAGCATGTTTCTGTTGCATATTGTATTTGTTATGGTACTTGAGAATTTTTCTGCAAGGTTAATTTATTTATTTTCTTGGTTACTTTGATTGATTAATGACACGTGTATTACAGGTGAACGTTCCTAAGACAAAGAAGACCTATTGCAAGAACAAGGAGTGCAAAAAACACACCTTGCACAAGGTCACTTGATACAAAAAGGGGAAGGATAGCCTTGCTGCTCAGGGGAAACGTCGTTATGATCGCAAGCAATCTGGTTATGGAGGTCAGACAAAGCCAGTGTTTCACAAGAAGGTTTGTTTTCTTATTCCTTGCATAAACTTGGTATACTTAAAAGTCCCTCGAGGATTTAGATCAATATTTGAATTTTGTTTGTCACTATAATGTAATTTGCATGTATTTGGTGGCTGTAAAAAATACTGCACGATGTTTGATTGTGAAGTCTCGACAGTGTACATGCTATCATTACCATAGAACATCCTTTTGTGGTTTCAGAGTATATACTCTTAGGAGGCCTATGATGATTAAATTTGCCTACATTGTCTGATCATCTAATGACAGAGATATATAATTAGTTCTGAGGCCTCGTCCTTTCTTTCCTTGTCCTCATGTTTGATATTAAAATGGAAAGAGCTTGCATTGTACTTGTTATACCACCATAAATTATATTTTTGCTATTTCTGAATTCTCTCTTTAGAGGCCTATGATGATTTGAATTTGCCTACATTGTCTGATTGTCTAACATATGACAGAGACATATAATTAGTTCTGAGGCTTCCTCCTTTCTTTTCTTGTCCTTGTGGTTGATATTAAAATGGAAAGAGCTTGCATTGTACTTGTTATACCACTATAAATTATAATTTTGCTATTTCTGAATTCTCTCTTTAGAGGCCTATGATGATTTGAATTTGCCTACATTGTCTGATTGTCTAACACATGACGGAGACATACAAACTAGCTCTGAGGCCTCCTCTTTGTTCTTCACCTTGCATGGATATCTAGTTTTCATGCTTAGTTGAATTTTGATATTGATTTATCTTTTGTTAACAGGCAAAGACAACCAAGAAAATTGTGTTGAGGCTGCAATGCCAGGCATGCAAACATGTGTCTCAGCACCCAATCAAGGTTAGCCATGCAAGCCTTTTTCTTGTTGTGATTTTCGTACCATTTAATTTCAACTGTCCTAATGTTTTTTGTTACTGCCAATGATTTCCACAGAGGTGCAAGCACTTTGAGATTGGTGGAGACAAGAAGGGAAAGGGTACATCTTTGTTCTAAGCGCATCATTTTGTTCTTTGAGGATAATTTTTAGGTGTGTACTGTTTCTAGAACTGAGAAGGCATTGTGGGATAATTTTGTTTGATTTGTTCTGTTCAAGATTATGTATTGATGAAGTTTGAAGTCGTTGTGGAAGATTGATTATGATGTTAACCAACGTTGGCCTTGTAGTCTGCCTTTGTTGCTTAATGAAATGGACCCAGTCGTCTTGAGTGCTGATTTGGAAAGGTTCCAGTTGACCTCGAGACCGCTGATCCTTTCAATTCTGCTTGTTAATGAGTCTTGACAGTTGACCCTGAAGCTTGTTCCTCCCATGAGTTGGTAGAGGAGAGGAGCCACCTGATCTATATATCATTTCGGATAGCATTGTCGTGCCTATTATTAGTGTGACTGCCGATCTCGTCCGACTGGCTAGCTAAAGCTGCAAGGCTTTACCTCTCTGATTCTCTATACTATAACATCTTTTTGGTCGATTTTTACATCTGGGTTTTCTTTTTCTTTCATCTTTGAGGTCGTTTACGGTATAACGATGGAAGCTTTAGTTTTGTTCTGTTATGATTGAAACTGCGATTTATGAAGTTTAGATTCATTGGTTTAATTCATCTTCTTTGTTAGAGATTCAGTTTTGTGAATATTTGTTTCTCGATCGTTAACTGTATTGTCTAGTGAGTAGTGCGTGTTGTTAGAGATTTGGTTTTATACACATTTTACTTGAAGATTAGCTGTGTTTCTAATGATTTGTGTGTATGAAAAGTTCTGATGTTAGTGAAAGTTTGGTTTTAAGATGAATGGAAACTTTTGGGGATGGAGAGCTTGTGGGATTGGAGGTTACGAGTATTATGAGTTGCGTGATTGAGATGAATGGGTGGATGACAGAGACATAGCCGGTGGTTTTAACTGACTTTGAATATAGTAAGAGAGAATGAATTTAATGTTTGAGTTCCTGCTTGTTTGATGGAAGCATGTTTCTGTTGCATATTGTATTTGTTATGGTACTTGAGAATTTTTCTGCAAGGTTAATTTATTTATTTTCTTGGTTACTTTGATTGATTAATGACACGTGTATTACAGGTGAACGTTCCTAAGACAAAGAAGACCTACTGCAAGAACAAGGAGTGCAAAAAGCACACCTTGCACAAGGTCACTCAGTACAAAAAGGGGAAGGATAGCCTTGCTGCTCAGGGGAAACGTCGTTATGATCGCAAGCAATCTGGTTATGGAGGTCAGACAAAGCCAGTGTTTCACAAGAAGGTTTGTTTTCTTATTCCTTGCATAAACTTGGTATACTTAAAAAGTCCCTCGAGGATTTAGATCAATATTTCAATTTTGTTTGTCACTATATTGTAATTTGCATGTATTTGGTGGCTGTAAAAAATACTGCACGATGTTTGATTGTGAAGTCTCGACAGTGTACATGCTATCATTACCATAGAACATCCTTTTGTGGTTTCAGAGTATATACTCTTAGGAGGCCTATGATGATTAAATTTGCCTACATTGTCTGATCATCTAATGACAGAGATATATAATTAGTTCTGAGGCCTCTTTCTTTCCTTGTCCTCATGTTTGATATTAAAATGGAAAGAGCTTGCATTGTACTTGTTATACCACCATAAATTATATTTTTGATATTTATGAATTCTCTCTTTAGAGGCCTATGATGATTTGAATTTGCCTACATTGTCTGATTGTCTAACATATGACAGAGACATATAATTAGTTCTGAGGCTTCCTCCTTTCTTTTCTTGTCCTTGTGGTTGATATTAAAATGGAAAGAGCTTGCATTGTACTTGTTATACCACTATAAATTATAATTTTGCTATTTCTGAATTCTCTCTTTAGAGGCCTATGATGATTTGAATTTGCCTACATTGTCTGATTGTCTAACACATGACGGAGACATACAAACTAGCTCTGAGGCCTCCTCTTTGTTCTTCACCTTGCATGGATATCTAGTTTTCATGCTTAGTTGAATTTTGATATTGATTTTCTCTTTTGTTAACAGGCAAAGACAACCAAGAAAATTGTGTTGAGGCTGCAATGCCAGGCATGCAAACATGTGTCTCAGCACCCAATCAAGGTTACCCATGCAGGCCTTTTTCTTGTTGTGATTTTCGTACCATTTGATCTCAACTGTCCTAATGTTTTCTGTTACTGCTAATGATTTCCACAGAGGTGCAAGCACTTTGAGATTGGAGGAGACAAGAAGGGAAAGGGAACATCTCTGTTCTAAGTGCATCATTTTGTTCTTTCAGGATAATTTTTAGGTGTGCACTGTTTCTAGAACTGAGAAGGCATTGTTGGATAGTTTTGTTTGATTTGTTCTGTTCAAGATTATGTATTGATGAAGTTTGAAGTCGTTGTGGAAGATTGATTATGATGTTAACCAACGTTGGCCTTGTAGTCTGCCTTTGTTGCTTAATGAAATGGACCCTGTCGTTTCTTGAGTGCTGATTTTGAAAGGTTCCAGTTGACCTCGAGACCGCTGATCCTGTCAATTCTGCTTGTTAACGAGTCTTGACAGGTGACCCTGAAGCTTGTTCCTCCCACAAGGAGTTGGTAGAGGAGAGGAGCCACCTGATCTATATATCATTTCGGATTGCATTGTCGTGCCTATTATTAGTGTGACTGCCGATCTCGTCCGACTGGCTAGCCAAAGCTGCAAAGC
>NW_011501688.1:19480-24191 GCF_000495115.2 Populus euphratica
GGAACACAGTCCAACCTACATTTTCAAAAATGTTGAATCTTCTTTTTAAAAATTAATAGTTTTGTAGTGTTTTAGATTGTTTTAATATATTAATATTAAAAATCATTTTTAAAAAATAAAAAATATTATTTTAATATATTTTAAAATAAAAAATAATTACAACCTCCAGTAACCCGAGAACATGTAAGAAATCGAACTAGTATTGAATTCTTTAGTAATTGAGATTCCAGCACTAGAGGTAACAAAGCATAGCCTGCCGATTATCATCTTGGGCGCCACTCTTACGCATTGTCAACCAATAGAAGGCCTAAAGCTTAATATCATCCCTACTTTCAGGTTTAATAATATAGAATTTTGTCAGTTTTGTAAATAGAGCAATTTAATCCATAATGATTAATTTATTAGGACTTCTACTTTTAAGAGTATAAATATTCATCGTAAAAATAAAATATTCGAACTTAATAATATTATTATTATTCAATTTATTTAGCTTGTAAAAGGAATTCTTGTATTTTTTTCTTTAATAAATTAAATTAACTTATAAAATATTAACTGAATTCGTGATATCTTTATTATATTTTTTATTCATAAATTGATATTTGTTAGGTAAGAGTTATTATTTCAATAATACTAGTATCTTGGAACATGTTTTTACTGTGTCACTCTCCTATTAAACATGTTTTGGCTTTTTAAAATTTGTTATCGATCTTGTCTTGGGTTGTGTGATCACGAAGTTTGTATCACAATCAACCTAATTTGACTTATTAAATAAGTAATTCATGTCATGTATTCTAGTAAGTTTAATAAAATTATTTTTTAATTAATTCATAAAACAAAGATTGATGCTTAAAATCTCAAGCTCCAACCATATATCAAGATGTTTATTTAAAATTATGATAACCTCATAAAAAATAAATCAAAAGAAATTATGAAGACCAATTTAAATCAACTAAATATTAAAAAGAAAAATTAAAAAGAAAAAAATTAAAAAATTTAATAAAAACTCAATGTTAAAGAAAAAACTTATTAAAAAAATAAAGACCCATGCCTTTAAAAAGAGTCATGACGAATGAACCTTCCACCTTAGCCGCGTGCTACTTTTTCTTTCTCGTAATTAAATGACTCTCCTTCCTCTACTTATTTTCTTAAGAGGTGGCATTTCCTATAGTGGTGGTAAGTGACTTGTCATCGCTTGAGTCTCCTTTCCAAAACCCATCAATCATTGTAGTGTTAGAAAATCATGACAAGAAAATCACTAAAAAAATCAAAAAGAACTTAGGTATCCTTTTTTGGCATCTTTATAGATAAAAAAAACATTATCATCAAACTTCTCTTGTCAAATAAAACCCATTACCACCAAAACCAGTTTTTTTTCACAATAATATGAACAAATTGATAAAATTCTCTCTTTTTACTATTTTCAAGCAACTTTTCTCTCCTCTTTCAAATTAAAGAATTGGAATGTTAAGAAAAAAAATTTCAAACCAAGATTAAAATTCCAACAATTATGTGGGCTATAAAGGACTAAACTAAACTTTTTTTCTAAATATGGTATTAGTCATAGAATTTCTCCTTATTTTATACTTTGGTAATCTTTTGTTATTTTTTTATTTTTTATTTTGGTCCTAGAAACTTTTTTAGGGTTATTTCATCCTTTTGTTGTCAAATTAAAGGACAATTGCTTCAAATCGTTGAGGAATGGCAAGATTGAAAGAATGAGACCAAAGTGAAAAAGTCTCAGAAAATAGGTGGTAATTTTAAAATTTGGTTAAGAAGTTTAGTTTGGTCCTCATACTTTTATAATTATAAATTTTTTATCCCAAAATATTTCTAAAATTCAAATTTAGTTCCAAAAATAATTTTCAATATTTTTCAATTTCTAGTTAAAGAGACAAAAGAGAAAGCGATCAAATTCTGGTAGTAAAGAGAAGCTCTCGGTTGACACTGATTTCAACTATAAAAAATATTTATTTTGGTATCAATGAGTTCATTTCGATGAAGGGGGTCGATCTTATATATTCTTTGACCTTCTCCTTGCCTAAAAATGGTATATCTAAACTTGGAATGTTTTTGGATTTCGAGTTGATTTTAGGTTTTTTAGGTCATAAATAGGTTTATTGATACATTCATGTTATTCTATATTTTTTGTACTTTATTCTTAGTTTTTTATAGATATTTCATATTTTATAGCAGCTTCTTTAACTAGTTTTATGCTTAATAATGCTATGGAGATAAAGTGTAAAGATGAGCTAAATAAAATATTTCTAACAGAATTTCAAGTAAAGGCTAAAAAGAGTATATTAGAACAAGTCATTAGAGCTAAAAAAATCAAATTCTAATTGCATTATAAATCCAACTTTAACAAGAAATCCTAGTGGGATTAGGATTGATCGAACCTAACCTAACAAATTGGAGCTCTATATTTTTTAGACCATATTTGAAGTTATAAATGGAATTTTCTTTCAATTCTAATTGGACAAAAATATACACATCTCAAACTTTTTATGTGTATATGATAGACTTAGTAACTCATCTAAATAAGAAAGAAGCATTTTTCAAAAGATGGGCAAAACTTTAAAGTAATATAATTAGAAATTAGTTATTAATGATAAAACTGCATCACCTCCTCATTTTCATATAATCGATCATAATCTCTAAAGAATAAGGAGAATCACATTTAGAAATAGAAGAATACAATGAGGGATTCTATTATTTTTAAAATTATTTTTTTTTATCTTTTCTGAATTTGTAACAATCTTAGTTTTTATTTTATTTTAAGAGGTTCGTACTATTGGATCTTAAATAATCATAAGAATTTGTGCTTAAAAATATTCTATATATGATTATGATACATTAATATTTTATGTTTTCTCTAAAATTGAACTTAATTATTGATGACTTGAATTTTATAAAATGTGCAATATATATATTTTTTTTTAAGCTCATTGCTAGTTAATTAGTTTATATTGGATGTTTGACTAATTAACTTAAGTAGTAGAAGTATATAATTTTGAAAACTATTTTTGATTAAATGTTACTTGAAAAACATAAGCTTAATTAAATTAACTCTCCATGTGTTTTAATTATCATTAATCAATTACACTTATCTTGATTTTATTATTATTATATAATTAAATCTTACTGTTTTTTATAGTTAATGAAAAAAAAAGAGCATGGTTTACATGCAAGCCATGTTTTTTTTATAGGCCAGACAGGTGAGCAAGACTACATTCCTAGCCTTTTTTTAATTAATGTGTTCTCAACCTCTTAAACTAAAACAAAAAAAAAAAATCATTTCATCATTTGGTTGTTTTTAAATATTTTTTATTTGACCTGAAAAAAAAAAGCCTCTTTTTGTTATCAAATTTTATAAAACTTAGAGTTTTTTTATTATTATTTTAGTCTCATGTTCCACCTCTATTTTTTCTTATAAAAAAATCATTTTTAGTTTGATGTTAAAAAAAGTTCAATATGCCATGATATTTAATAAAATGAAAAATAATATTGAAAATAAAAGGATGTTAAATCCAATAGGGTGCATAAACCAGGTTAACTTAAGTTTTATTTTCTTTTCTTTTTTAAATTGTATATTTTTATTTTTATCTATCAAAATTGAGTTGATTGGACATTGTAATTTATTCATGTTTTTTTTTATATGGTTATTTTTTCTCATAACCCAGGTCACTTATTTAACTGATTAATTCGGATTTACCCGCATCGATATAATATTTTGTTATGTCAATACTTTTATATAAGAAAAAATATCATCCAATATATGTAAGATTTTGAATTCATGATTATTTCTTTTCTCTTAGAAAACACATTTATGATGCTTGGATATTCTTTTTTGGAGTTTGAAAAAAAGATCAATCTTACTCTTTTTTTGTGTTTTTTTTTTATTATTATTATGCAATTCAATAAAAAAAAATTGATTCTAACAAATAAGGATATTGATTAGTACTTAAAAGTACATTGTTATCAAGGTTTTATATTATTATTTTGCACTTGAAGTATCAATAACTCCTCAACCAAAACATATTTTATAATAACATATTTAATAATATAAGATACCTTTAATTTATGGTAAATATTCATTTTAAATGCAGGCCTATCACATAAGTGAAAGGATTGATTGATGAGTTTAAGAACTGAAATTGAAAGGACAAAGAGATGGACAAACTTAGAAAAGAGATGCTGGTGCAGTTCAAACCGGAATACTATTCTGTAATTGGGTCATATCTGGAGCTGTAGATCTCAAATTTAAGTTTATTTTATAGGATGGAAAGGTAAGACATATGCTTACAACTTTCATGTGGAGGTCTGGTTTTAAAAATGGAATTTTTAAGTCCAAATTGCAGTAACAACGAAGAAGTCCAAATATGTCATGCAGCCTGAATATTGTTTAGTGTTTGGCCCATATCTAGAGTTCTAGAAGTCCAAATGACCTCCATTTATTTTTCCTGAAAAGTTGAGACAATTTCTCATGACTTTCATGTTCAAGTGGTTCCAATTCTAACGTTATCAATGACGTTTTGGGCAAATAAAAAAAGATAAAGATTGTCACCAAGTTAAGAGTTGACCACCACTCATCAATTTGTCATCAAATTAATAGTTCCTAATTTTAGCCTATAAAAGGAGGCATTTTTCATGCATTTAGCTATCTTGGTCTCTAGATCAAGATCATGCTTTTGCTTTCTCTCTTTGTATTGCT
>NW_011501688.1:24622-35449 GCF_000495115.2 Populus euphratica
AATCAGGAATGCCTAACAATATTTACAAGTATTAACATTATTTGAATAAGATAACTAATGTAATCATGTTAACAATTTATAATGTGATTGAAACCTCTTTTGTGTGTGGCTCATAATTGAGTAATAAGAGTTTATGTTATACATGTTTGACATACCATTAGTGGATCCTCTAACCTTGGCATTTGTTGTTATCATTGTCAAATTCTTATATTGATCTTCCATCTCAAAGTTCTCATTATCTTCTTTATTATTATTATTAGTAGTAGTAGTAGTATTAGTATTAGTATTTAGCATTATTATTGTTATTATTATGGATTTGTTGTTTTGTTTTATTGTTATTTATAATTTATACAATTAACCTGCTCGTGGTTCGAACCCGGTCTTGCCCGATTATTTATTATTTCAACACTTCTACACTTGGGAGAAGACATCAATCTTTTGGTCTTGTCAACTATTCAACATAATTAGTCCCAAACGCAACCCTTATTTTTATTTTTTTAAACTATTGTTTAGTATAAAAAAAGCCTCATGCATATTTTTAGTATATAATTAAATAAAAAATAATTTTGAAAATAAGAAGTTTTCAAATCTAATAGGGTGCGTGACTCAAATTAAAAGTTTAGTAAATTAACTCCGATTAACTAATGTCTTTTTTTTTTCTATATTTTAAATTAAATATTTTTATTTTCAATTTCATAATTTAACTTTTTTGCATTTACAATAAAATAATGTGTTGAAAAAGCATGTTTTTTTTTTGAAAAAATTATCTTGCTTATGGCAAAGCACGAGTCAAATTTCTAATATTAACAAAATCTAAAAGGCCTAGGGTTTTGACTGAAGGAATCCATAGTAGAAACCCCATTTTGCCCTTCTAAAGCAGAACTAATTTACTATTAGGTGTAATTTAATAATTTAACAAAAGTTTATTTATCATTGTTAAATTTAAAATGGCTAATTAAGTATTTTCACTTTTAAAAGGACTATTCTACCATTGGATTAATTTAAAATAAAGTTGACGTGGATGGGAATTTTTTGTATTTTTAATTTCTTAGGAATAATAAAATGACTTGAATGCCCTTCAAGGTTGACTTTTCTTTAGCTTAAATGCCCTCCAAGGTTTACTTCTCTTTAGCTTAAATCTAGGGGTATTTTAGTATTTTTGCTTGAATTCTTTTGTTATTATTATATTGGTTTAAGAGTAATTTTGTAATTTAAAAAATATAATATTATTAAAACAAATATGGCACATTTCAGTGTGTTGGCCTTTGCACCCTTGAGGTGGCATGTATGAAATTGTCTGATTACCAAACACCATCATTCACAACAACGTTGAAATTGTCTTGGTGTGTGTGGCTAACAACCAGCTTGGCACCAATACTTTTTTTTCTTCTCTTTTTTTCTTAATTTTCCCACATTTCTTTTCAAAGTTTCAAAACATTCCTTTGATTTTTTATTCCATTATATTTGCTCCCTTTTTTTATTACTATTTTTTTATTTGAAATAATTTATAAAATTATAATTTTTTTAATTTCATCCTTTTTAATATTTTCATATTTTAAATTTGATCTTTATTTTTTTTATTGCTATTTATTTTATTTTATATAAGTTTTAAATTTTTTTTTCCAATTTCATTCTTTTTAAGTTTTTTTCTATTAAATTTGATCTTCTTTCTTTTTTATTTCTATTTTATTCACTTTGATAATTTCTTTAAATTGTCTTTTTCTTTGATTTCATCCTTTAACGATAATTTAGTTGGAAATTGTATTTCTTAATTAATTGAAGGTCTAAAATTTCACAAGTTATGAGTTTAAGAGATTAATAAAATTTTAAGATGTTGGTAAGAGTTTGGTTTTTTTTCTTTTTTGTTTTTTTAAGATAAGTTTTTTTTTCTCAGTTTCAAACTTTAACATTTATTTAATTGAAAATTGAACTTTATTTATTTTTATTTATTTGCTTTATGCAGAATTTGTCACTGATTTTGAAAATATTTCGAGTTACCCTAGTTCTTTTTATTTGTGGTTCTTTGTTAAATTTACTTTGATAAATTTTTTAAATTGATATTTTTTATTTTATCTTTTAACATTAAATAATTGGCTAAGAATTAATTTTTCTTTTTAATTTCAATCCTCAAGGTGGAGTTTCTTGATATTTGATTTCATGATTTTTTTTAATTTTTTTTTATTTATTTATCTCGATGCCATCACTTAAACCGCGAGTATGATGAGTTAGCTTAAGTTGATTTAGATTTTTTTAAAATTATTTTTTAATTTAATTTGTTACATTCAGTCCTTAAACATTGTGTTGTTTTGATTTTGAATGCCATAATCTTTTCCAATTTGCCTTAGTAATTATTTGTCTTATTAGAATTTAAAAAACACAAGAGCCCACGTTCAAGGAGAAATCTCTAGTCGGTCGTGCTTCTTTTCGTGATATTTACTCGGCTTTAAATGCTGTTACGGGGCATTACATCAGCTTTGGGCCGACAACTCCCATCCCCTCCAAGAGAAAGGCCAGAATTCTCGAAGAGATGGACACTGTAGAGAAAGCATTGTTAAGGGGCAGATAAATTAATTTAGATTTTGCTTTTTAGGTTTTTATTTAACTTCTATCTGAATTTTAATTACTTTATATTTGTTTGAGATTACATGACAAGAGCAAAGATTCGTGATCTTCTTCTTCTCTTCATCGTTTCTTTTTTTGACAGATGCGCTCAATGCTTGATCTGTATTTGTATCTTGAGTTTTCTAGTTGTATCTTCTTCTTCTTTTTTGAATCAAATTTTATATTTTGAGTTTTCTAGTTATATCTTGAGTTATCATTAATAATTTATTTATTAATATAGATAATTTTTTATTTATTTAATTAGATATAAATATATAAGTTTTTTTTGCTCTACATTTAAAATTTTTATATAAAAAAATTTGGAAAAATCAGCGAATTCATATTTTTTATTAAAAAAATATTTGGTTTGTGTCAAAGTGCACTTCGGGGGTGTTTGGGAACCGCACCGTATTTTCAAAAATTTTGAATTTTTATTTGCTTAAAATATTTTTTTATATTTTCAAATCGTTTTGGTATGCTAATATTAAAAATAATTTTTTTAAATAAATAATTTTTATTTTGATATATTTTTAAGTAAAAAATACTTTAAATCATCTCCATTATTACAATCCTAAAAAGGCCTTCAAATTGCTTTTACTATAAATCTTGTTAGAACTCTCTATTTTTCTACTATTTAAAAATATATTTTTTAATGATGTTAAAAAAACAAAAATTTAAGGCCCCTTTCTTTGCTTAAAAATAGTTTTTTTTGGAAGTGAATTTCAAAAAAATAAATTCTGGAAAAATAAATTATTTTTCTATGTTTGGTAGTGTAATGAAAAATAAGTTGAAATATACTTATTAGTATCTGGTTGTGTTATGGAAAATGAGTTAAAAAATAACTTATTAATATTTTATTTTTTAAAGTTTATTAAAATAACAAAGAATAAATCTTGTAAATTAAAAATTTGAATAAGAATGAAATTGAAAAAAAATACAATTTTATAAATTATCTCAAATAAAATAAATAATAATCAAAATAATAGAAATGAAATCTAAAAAATAAAAAAAATTAAAAGATGAGAAATTAAAATAATAATGATAAGTATTTCATAAATTATTTCAAATAAAATAAGTAACAATTAAAAGAATGAGAACCAAATTTGATAGATAAAAAATTTTACTTAAAAAATAATAAGGGAAAAACAAATAATAATTATAGAAATGAGAATCAAAGTTAATATAAAAATTAAATTCTAATGGATCAAATTAAAAAATAAATATTTAAAACAAAATATATATAACAATTAAAAGTTTGAGGATCAAATTTGATATAATTATCAAATAATATAATATTTTTAAATTTTTCACAACTTTCATAAAATATTTTCCGTTCAAAATAAAGGGAAAATACTTTCCCGAAAACCAAACTAAATTCTTTTTTAACTAAAAAATATTTTTTATTAATCAATTTTTATAATAACAAATAAATATTAAAAAATTTAAAAAATAATTTGCTAACAACAAATTTTCAAGAAATAAAATCACCCTGAACATAGTAAATAGATTATAAAATAAAATAAACGTGATTTACCAACAAAAATAAAAGCACGAATATAGTAAATAGATTATAAAATAAAATAAACTTTTATAAATAAATAACACTCTCTCCTAAAATCTGGTAAACCCAATACTGGACAATCATTTCTTACAAAACCAAATACATCCTATGGCCCTCTCCTTCAAAATCACAGAACCACATCCCCTAAACCCCAACAAAATCCCCAATTCCTCTCAAACCCTAAAACCCCGTTATCCCTCTCTCAATTTCTCCAAATCCAATCCCAAACTCAAATCAACAGCCATGAAAGCCCTCTTCTCCTCCGCCAAGCTCATCGCTTCAACAACTAAACCAAAACCCTCTTTTCTTTTGACCCCAAAAATCTCAACCACTAGAGCTTACAGTCTAATCCCAATGGTCATCGAACACTCATCAAGAGGAGAAAGAGCTTACGATATCTTTTCTAGGCTTTTAAAAGAGAGAATTGTTTGTATTAATGGTCCAATCGATGATGATACTTCTCATGTTGTTGTTGCTCAGCTTTTGTTTCTTGAGTCTGAGAATCCTTCTAAGCCTATTCATATGTATCTGAATTCTCCTGGTGGACAAGTCACTGCAGGTGACTTGATATTTAAACGTGATACAGTTTTGATTTTTCGAGATGGGTTTTGTTTTGGTTTTTGATTTGGGTTTAGTGCGTGTTTTTTGGTTTGTGGGGGTGGGGTGGGGGTAATCTTGGTGTTTAGTTGCAAATTTTTTTGATTTCTTTTTTTGAATTGCTGTGAATTGATTGGAATGGATTTTGATTTGGTCTTTGTTTAGAGTGTTTGTCTGTATTGGATTTTTTTACATTTTAGTGTGATAGATTCGTTTTGAGTAATATTGTGATGCATTTTAACATGGATTTCGTAGGATTTTGATTCTGTTACAAAAGTCTGATAATTGGATTATTGTGGATTAATTCGGAAATTTTGATCTGTAGATGCCTGATTTTGTTAATAAGCGAGGAGTTTGTGATTATGCCTTGATCATTGAGATGGAGGTTGTGCAGAAATGGAAGTAATTGAGGTGTTTAGTTAGATGAGCTTGGGATTGGGGGCATTTTGTGAATCATGGAGGCCATTTATGTGTGCTTTAGTTTGTTGGTGGCTAATAGTTCTTTCTATGGTCCTGTGGAAGAAAATGGATGCATTTGGTAAAATGCTATGTAAATTTTTGATGGACCAGTTTAGCTTCAATGATATATGTTTGATAGATTGAATTGATCTTCAAAAAAGTGTAATTGGGCTTTTAGGCTCTTTGTTGAGTGGTTAATAGGGTTAGTGAAATGGCTGACTCATTTTTTGGGTTCAATTTAGTGGGCGTTGCTAAATGAATGTAATCATTCCTGATTTCTTGGATGAATGGGGTGACGATAAACAGTAGTCAGATATTATAAGTGGACTGTATAGCAGGTCATTTTTTGGGTGAACACTTTATTTGTTTGCTTTACAGTGTCCATAAAGAAAAGAATTGTGATAGTCAAGAGCTTGTTTCCGGGTAATTGTTAATATTTGAAGTACCATTGAAAGTTGTATTATCCACTGGAGAAAGATTCTTTATGTGCTGTTGGATGTGCTCAACTGAATGATTCAACACTATATGATGTCGGCACAGCCTTTCTTATTGAAGCCAATTAGTTTTGTATCATTATTCAACTTATTACTTATTTGTCTCAAGGTCCTTATGGTTATGGTTGTACAGAAGATATTGAAATTATTTGCATCCTGTCTATAGATTTATGTGCAAGTACATGGTTATGGTGAGGTCACTGCAAGAGCAGTTGAAAGGGACAAAATTTTACTGTTTGCAAATCCTGAAGTAAATGAATATTATCAGTACATGTGTTTTCATTTCTCCTTAAATCCCTCCCTTGTGAGAAAGAACTGTTGAATTCCTTAGAATGCTCTGTTAATGTTTGTAATGCAATAATATGCGAATGCCTCTCACTCTAAGACGCGCAGCCCATGCCGATGACTAGTTATTTTTCTCAAGTTTTCTTGTCTCTGGCACCTTTCGATTTTGAAGATGAAAGTAGTCTTGACTATGATGCATATCATTAACAGCATAAAAAGCAAAAGGACGAAGATTGTGTTGAAGAGTGGAAGATCAAACATTGATAACTAATTGAACTCGTTCAATTTATTTACAACCGGTTGACAATTCTATCTAGACATGGCAATGAAGAAATACTGAATGCCATCCAACTTTACAATAGACTATAACTGTTTTCTTACAGCAGGTCTATGCTGTTATATGTGGTATTGGATTACCTGTAGTGGAATCTAGTGTTATGCTTTTGTCGATTTAATTTTGCCTGGATTATGTATCTTGTTTAATATTTTAAGTTTCAAGTCAGTTAATCTTTTAAGGCATGGTTGAGGTTGTAATGTCAATTGTTGTGTTGTTTTATGCAGGCCTTGCCATTTATGATACAATGCAGTACATAAGGTCTCCAGTTACTACCATTTGTTTGGGTCAGGCTGCATCTATGGCTTCCCTCCTCTTGGCTGCTGGGGCTAAGGGCGAGAGGAAGGCACTACCAAATGCAACAATCATGATTCATCAGCCATCAGGTGGGTACAGTGGACAGGCAAAGGACATGACGATTCACACAAAGCAGATAGTTCGGGTCTGGGATGCTCTGAATCAATTGTACTGCAAGCATACAGGGCAGCCACTTGATGTAATTCAGAAGAATATGGATAGAGATTATTTTATGACCCCAGAAGAGGCAAAGGAATTTGGAATTATTGATGATGTGATTGATCAAAGACCCATGACTTTGGTGACTGATGCTGTTGACGATGAAGGCAAACAAAAGGATTCAAGCTAGGACTAGAGGGTAAGATCTCAGAAGAAAGGCATTGCAGTCATGTTTTTTTGTTGAAACTTTTCCTGATTTATCTGATTTTACATTTCTGGATTTTGTTGATTCTGAAATATGCTAGGTTCTTTGCTTATCATGATTCCTGTTTTTGTGTTTGGATTCGGTGACAAAAGAAGTTAGTTAAATGGCTATTTTAGCTTTTAGGTACATAAATCTCGAGGAATTCAATTTTCTCCAGTATTTGATTTGCATAGAATGATCTTAAATAATCTTGTGGTTGACTGGTCATAGAAGCTACCAATTCTTGTTGCATCTCTCTCTCTCTCTCTCTCTCTCTTCCTCTTCCTCTTCCTCTTCCTCTTCCACAGTTTCTGTCACACCTGTTTTTCTTGGCTTTGTTATGGTGCATTTTTCACACTCATCCATCATTCTCACATAAATTTAGATCATTGGTTATATGAACCAGAAGATAAGTTTTTCAAATATGAACGTATTATGCTGCAGAAGTTCGATGTGATGCCAGCTCTCTGAGTTCAGCATTAGATGATTAGGGAATCACGGATCTAGTCTGAAGAACCAGGTCATACTAGGAATTCTTTTTGTGGCTGTTCACTAGAATGCTCATTGGGCTATATCATAAAGTCCGTTGGGGTCGGTCAGTTAGCTGATTTCATAATAGAAGGGTTGGCTCTTGTTACCTACTTCAAGACATATTGAACTTTCTAATGAACCGATAAAAAGAAAAGAAAACGTATCATCTCTATAAAGAAAGATGAAATGTATGCAGGCAAGACGCACACATGCATTGGTGAATAAATATATGAATGAATTCATGGAGTAAAGTTTGATGGATTAGCTTTCTTTGATCGCAAATTTCAAGGATTAGTTTGAATGATCAAGGATAGAGTTCGCTTCTTTATGGTTATCCGTTCAAGTTTATGATCTAGCTGAATACAACGTGGCAAATTGTTAGTATCCTTATTCATGTTGTGCCATTTGTTAGAATTAGACTATTCCTCAACATAAATTCTTAGGAGAAAAGGTTTGTTTGTGAGATTTTGGTTCATGCGTGTAGTAAGTCGGTTCTCCATATTTCATGTTCAATTCGAATCTAAAGAAAATCTTGATATTTTATAAATTTAAGGATTAAAATGAGGATATCCTGGAAAAAAATTGGACTGAATTTCGGTGTGATGGATTTCCACCAAAAAACAAGGAAATTATTTTATAAATTTCATGCTGCTCAGAGATTAACTATTGACATTTTATGATTGTTTGATATTGCGATGTATGGTATGTTTTTTGTTTAAAAATAAATTAAAATAATTTTTTAAATAATGTTTTTTTATATTTTTGACATTAGCTTTATTGCACCTGATATGATATCGCGACGCTTTTAAAAAATAATTCAATGAAAAAAACAAATTCTGATATTTTGTTCTTTGATGGGAATAAAAGGTGCTGTTTAAGGAGTCGTTATATAATATTATAGTCACTAGAAATTCTAACTAATCTATAAAAATTTTATAGTATGAGACTGATTATATAAAAGAAAAAATATTATTATTTTTTAAATGTCTTGCATGAGGCAGACTGAATTATAGATTTTGTTTTAAATTGTTAATGCTAGTTTATGTTATGATGGTTTGTTTATAATATTTTTGACTTTGATATAAGTGATTATTCAACTAAGGATGCTTCCAACTCTGGTGCTGATAAATATTACATAGCAAAAAATAAAATAAAAACGAATGGTATTTTTAATTTTGATACAGTAAATAAACTGATAAAATAAATTTAAATTTATGTATGCATATTTTTTTATTTTTTTTAAAATATTGTACATTTTTTTTTTTAAAAAATTATTAATTAATTACACAATGAAATATTTAAAAACATTAGAGGAATTTACAAATAAATTTAAAAGGGTCCAAAATATTTTTGAAATATTTTGATATAAAAAAATGGACCTTTAAGCTAAATATCAAAACAAAAAGGAATAAAATAAATGGGATTGAGCTTGTTAGGTCTAAGACCCAACCTAAATTTGTTATTTTTTTGGGTTAAATCTAACTTAATCTGTATAAATTGTGCTATATTTAGTGACCTGTTTAATCACTGGTCCAAACCAGTAACCCGGTGACCGGTTGGTCACTGTGCGTTGATCACTGTGCATGCATTCATGAATTATGAATTACTCGTACATGCTTTGTACAATGACAGAGTAATTATTTTATCTGTGTAACTATTGAATTTGCAAAGTAGAGAAACGGAAGAAGAACATACCTGGAGCTGCTGCCTGAAGACGAAGATGACGGTGAGGGGGAGTTGGTTGACCAATGTTCCCCTCTGCTTCTGTTTTTCCTTCCCTTCTTTTCTAATTTCTGGTCTTTTTTTAATTTTTTTGCTTTATTTTATTCTTCATATGTTTGTGTTTTCTGGTCTTTAATTCTGTCTTTGTTTCCTTCGTTATGTCCTCTTTGTGTTATCCTTTCTCTGGGTTTTTTTTGTGTTCTCCCCTGGGTTCCGCTTTGTGTTCTGTTCTCTCTAGTTTTCTTACTTTTTTTTTTTGCTCGTTCTTAGTTCTCTGCTTTCTTGTTTTGTTTTTGTCTTTCCTCTTTATTTTTACTTTCTGTCTCCTTCTCTCTTTATTGGTTTTTTTCACTTTGGTTCTCTATTTTAGTTGCTCTAGTTCTTCCCCGGGTTCTAAGTCCCTTCTTTTTCTTTATTTGCTCTCTCTTATCTGTCCCCCTCATTCTCTGTGGCCTTATCTGGCTCTTATAAAGCCAGATGATGACCTCTATTCATGTGTTCGTGCCTCGCCATTGTGTGGCACGAACGCCTCTGTTTCTTTGAGAAGAAACAGGGGAAATAAAAGTCCTGCAATTGTTGGACTGTTCAACTTGACCTCTGGAAGATAATGCAGTTGAGGAGACGGGGTCCCAAATGGTTTTGAATTGGCCCCTGGTTTGGAAATGAAGAAGGTGATGAAATGTAGTTCAAATGACGCCGTTTGTATCCCTGGAGGTGGCTATTGGCGCTTGAACTTCTGACATTTAACAATCAGGTTTCTAATTTCATTAATTTATATTTTAAATTTAATTAAATCTTTAAATTTTTTAATTTTTTTTTATCGAATTTACTCTCAAATTTATAATTTAATTTTTATTAATTCTCAAATTTTTAATTTGTATTCTCTTAAACTAATTCTCAAATATTTATTGGTTATTTATTTTTATGTTTTTTAGAATTTAAAAATTAGGTTATAACAAATTTATTAAAATCATAAAAAAATTAAAAGATAAATATTTATTTAATAATTTTTATGATAAATATTTTTTAAAAGCATTTAAAAGCAGAAGTTATTAAATTATAAAAAATTAAAAGATAAATATTTATTTAATAATTTTTATGATAAATATTTTTTAAAAGCATTTAAAAGCAGAAGTATACTTCCAAACAATGTTTTTATTAGTTATTTTTTAGAATTTATTTTAAAAAAAGAGAGACACTGAAAAAAGAAAATATAAATTTCATGATCTAAAATTGAGAAAAATATTTTTATATAATTTTCTTTATATCTTTATAGTGAAATTCAAAAAATAAATAATAAAATATTACTAATTATAATTTCATCCATGCAATTTAACAAAGCTAATCATTCAATGGTTTCAAAAACTTACCTATTTTTTTCAATTGGCTTATTACCTAATCCCTTCATCAATAATTTAGCATTTGTTTTTTTTCTTTTGGAAATACTAGTTTTAGATTGTTTTTTCATAAAAATATCAAAACCACACAAAAACACTTGTTTTTTTTTTTTGTTCTATAAACATTTTTGTAAAAACGCCTTACC